>NC_057794.1:358364892-358634957 GCF_018294505.1 Triticum aestivum
ACCAAATCTTCATATGGATCCAAGTCCTCATACGGACCAAACTCCTCACATGGGTCAAATTCCTCAAAAGGATCAAAGTCCTCATATGAACATCATCGTGCTAACCCGTCTGTTTCGCAGGGAAGATCTAAGGATTATGGATATGTGCATTATTCTTCAAATCATTATGTTCATAAGACCTTGAAGAATTTCTCTGCTTACTCTTATGCTTACCCTAACCCCTCTTATGTGAAACGAAGTGGATTGGCATCTATGCCACCTTTCTCTTATGGAGCCCGCAGAATGATGAACTCTTTGCCACCCCTTCGGATGTGGGTGGTGAAGAAAAAGAACTAATCTCTTATGCAGGATCAGGTCTCCAGACGAACTAAATCGTTTGAAGAATTTTCTGGAGACCTGAATGTGCTTGAAAGGACGCAAGCTAATCATGAAGAAATGAATTTTCATTTCTCACGTCCTCATACTGCTTTACCTGTTTTATTGCTTGATGAACTTGATCTGATGAAATTCATAACATATTCTTCTCTTATGAAGTATATGAGTTCATAAGCTGCACTAATTCATCTGCAGGATGATCAACCCAAAGCCACTGAGTGGGTCCTCGATAGTGGATGTACAAATCACATGACTGGTGACAGGAGCTTATTGATGGACACTACTTTATCTCCATCACATCTGAAGCATATCACCTACGCTGACAAAGGAAAAATCAAGGTATTGGGTCTAGGTAAGGTTGCAATCTCAAAGAATCGACACATGGACAAAGTCATGCTTGTCGAGTCCTTAGGGTTCAACCTCATGTCTGTCTCAATGCTTTGTGATCTTGATATCACTACAAAAAAATACACTTCCGTGATGATACGTGTTTGTCACAGTAGGTCGCTTTTTTTGTCATGCATGTACATCCATGACAAATTTATGATAGAATCAAGATAGTCATACCTGTGCTGTCGTAGAAGTGTTCCATGACATTACCAAAATTATCATCATGGAAGTGTCCACTTCCATGACGATAAATCGCGCGTCACAGAAGTGCTTTCGTCAAGGGTGACCGACACGTGGCATCCACCATAACGGAACGCCGTTAAGCTATCGGGTCGGGTTTTGGATCCGATAACCCGTTAACAGCCCCGACCAATGGGAAATTTCCACGTGTAAAATTCTTATTGGCCGGACAAAACACGTGTCAGCTCGTCAGTGGGTCAGATAGGCGCCTATGATACGTCGACACATGGCACGGCCCAACAGAGGCCCATTCCTGTGAAAAGGCCGGCCTGTTTGACTTGGTCAAAAGCTGGCGGGCCGGCCCATGGAAAGCCTGTTAACGGCCTGTTCGAATATAGCCCATTTACAGCCCGCTAACCCAAGGCCCGTTACGCCCTATCCGAATTAGGCCCAGTAGCGTCATCTGGGCCATCCAATATGATTCCAGCCCGTTTTCACTTCTGGCCCATGTATGGCCCATGACGTCTTTCGGCCCATATGAGGCCCTATGTAACTCTTGGCCTACTAACGGCCCGTGGTGAAACTGGCCCGTAATGAACAGTGTATCACTTTACACCCATTAACGGCCCGTGGTGAAACTGGCCCGTAATGAACAGTGTATCACTTTATACCCATTAACGGCCCGTTATTCCGTTGGGCCGTTTCCAGCCCATGTTATCTTTCGGCCTTCTCAGAGCCCATTTATTCTTGGGCTCATTTCCAGCATTCGTTTACTTACGGCCCGTTACTGTCATTTTCTGCTTGTGGGCCAAATTCAGCCCGTGGTTACAGTCGGCCCGTTTGTGGTCCGTTAATACGTTGGGCCGATTTCATAGCGTCATCAAATACGGCCTATTAACGATGGCCCATTATGGTCGGCCCATGAACGGACGATTCCAACTCTAGCCCGTTTACGGCCATAATGCGGTCTGTTTGGCCCATGTTTGGCCAATCGATTATACGGCCCGTATAAGGCCCATTGATAATACGGCCCGCAGAAGGCCCATTGTTTCTACGGCCCGTAGAAGGCCCATTGTTTCTACGGCCCGTAGAAGGCCCACTGTTTCTACGGCCAGTAGGAGGCCCAGTGTCACTACAGTAAATATTAGCCCATGGTTATTGTGGCCTAGTTTTAAAAAATAGGTTATTGCAGCCACTAGCTAACCGCGGAAAAAGAACTGCAATGACTACAAGCAAACAAATAAACAAGACAACAAGGAAATAAATACGCAAGCAACTAACGCTAGGCTATCACGGCTATTACACATATTACATCCACTGGGCATCAAAGTTCGCCACCAGTGCAAATATAGGGAACAAAGCAGCATATCATATACACTGGTTGTCAAAGTTGGCGACCAGCGCAAATAAACGCCGCAGCAAAACAAATCCAGAACTGAAACCACTTCAGAAGATCTCAAGAAACAATATCCTGGGTACCCATAATGCTGGCAAGATGCTTAGCAAGCTTATTAACTTTCTCTTGTTTGGCGCTTAAATCCTCCAGCGCTTGCTGTTGCACCAGAAAATATGCATCTGAATTCTGCAGGGACTTCCTCAGTCCTTCAGCTTCCTGTCGCAGCACATCTGATCGATGTCTTTCAACTTGAAGTTGAGACTCAAGAAGACGAACTGATTCAGGCAGCGAGTTCGAAGAGCTTGTGCCAGCAGTAGTGGCCAGTAACTCGAACACTACATCAAGACAGGACTTTTGGGTTCCCTCACTGTCGTCAAGATAGTTTTTATCAGCTTTCTTGGAGACCAACAGGGATGTCTCACTATCTTGAACCTTATCTGCATTACTTCCTTTACCATTGGATAACGCGGTACTGTTCTCCAATATTTTGTCCGCATTCTAAAAGAGAAACAAGCAGACACATCACATGTTTACCATGTTGTATATGAAACTCATTTTGGTAAATGAGTTCAGTAGTAAAGTGGACAGGATAACAGCATGAAACAAACATATATCTATGTACCATGGTCACTTTATGGTCTATATCATTCTAGTTTTTGTTGCCAAATCAAGATAGAGACACAGTTCAAATAATATTTGTTCAAGACAAAGCAGAATAGACAGAATATAAGTGTGGGTAACTATAGAGCAATAACAACACTTGTAATGTGCATGACATGAGAACATAACTGTTTATTCAATTGAAACTGAAATCAACATAGAGCAGGTTACAACAGCAAACCAGTTAAAGAAACAAGTTTAAAACATACCTGTTGCGCCATTGGAGTTTCAATTCCATCCTTCAAATTTGAAAATAGTTGGTATGAGTAAATACAGTCATGCAAGAGCAAAGGAGTATGAACCATAGCTACAGAACCTGACCTGAGAACAAATCTTCTTCTCCTTTAAGCGTTGAGTTGGGATTCGGAGTGGTGGTCCTCGTGCTTTGGGCACTGCAGTTCCCTTACTAACTGCTCGTGTTTGGGTGCTCTGTGGTGGAGACGGTGCTGTGTCAACTGGAACTGGGTTACTATCTGCCGGGGTTGGGGTTAGAAGGGGTGTAGCTGGTTCTCTGTCCAACTGGGTAGGGGTACAATCTGCGAGAGTCTGGGTTATGTGCGGTGGATCTGGTCCTTGGGCAAGTACAACCGTGGTTCTATCTGCATCAACTGGTAGCACTATCTTTTCTGAAGACCGTGTTGTTACTCCCTTAGATACTGCCATCACGCTCTCCAATTCAAATGGCTGATAAACAAGAAAAGTAATTGAAAGTATAGACATTGTATGATAGACAGGTGCAATGGATAGTGGGGAATAAAAGAGGGCATGAAATAATTCATATTTATGTTGTCTAACCAAACAGGATAGCATGACACAATTTCACATATATGATGGCTAACTAAACAGGATAGCATGACACAATTTCACATTATGATGGCTAACTAAAAAAGATGGAAAGACATAGTTCAAAATATGAGACTATGTAAACAGGATGACATGACATAACTATATAATGTGTTTATTAAATAGGTTGGCATGCCATAATTCACATACATTCACGGATAGAATGCCATAATTCAAAATATGATGACTGTAAACACTAAACAGGATGAGATGATATAACTATATGATGTCTTTATTAAATGGGTTGCCATGCCATAATTCAGATAGATGATGTGTATGTACTATGTAAACATGATGGCATGATATAATTCAAATATATGATTTATATAGTAAGCAAGTAAGCAGATGGCAATCCATATATGATGTAAAAACTAAGCAATGCAAGACAACATGCATGACATGGGTAATATAACCCTGCCAAGTTTGAGCATAGACCTCAGGGGGAAAATAGGACTGGTCATCAGTCTCTGAATCCTCCTCTGAGGAGCTCTCTGTAACCAGCAAGATGTCTGCTTCAGCAGGTAGCATTGTCTGCTCTGAATACCTTGTTTTCACTCCAGATACTTCCATCACCGCTTCAAATGGCTGATGCACAGGAAGAGTAGTTGAATATACAAACGTTGTCGACAAATGGAACACGTAATACAAAAAAATGATAGCATGATATAATTCACATACATGATGATTGGCTAAACAGCATGGCATTGCATAATTCACATATATAATGCCTTTGCAACAAGATAGCATTGTATAATTCACATATATAATGTCTTGCAACAAGATGGCAATGCATAATTCACATATATGGTAATTAGACACTGAACAGGTGGCATTCACACAAAGCATGTCTAAACTAATCAAATGACATAGCAATGCGAGACACCATACGCACGATATGAGCAACATAACCCTGCCAAGTTAGAGCATACACCTCGGGGGGGGGGGATAGGACTGGTCATCTGTCTCTGAATCCTCCTCTGAGGAGCTATCCGTAACCAGCGAGATATGCGCTTCGTCAGATAGCATAGTCTGCTCTGAAGACCTTGTTTTCACTCCAGAATTTGCCATCACCGTGTCAAATGGCTGATGCACACGAAGAGCAGTTGAATGTAATAACATTTTTGACAAATGTAATATGTAACCAAAAAAAGGATGGCCTGATATAATTTACATATAAGATGACTGGCTAAGCAGGATGGCATTGCAAAATTCACATATATGATGCCTGGCTAAACAAGATGGCGTTGCATAATTCACATAAACGATGAATAAACTAAACAGATGGCATTCGCACAAAGGATGTCTAAACTAAGCAGATGACATATTTGATGTATAAAGTAAGCAATGCAAGACACCATATGCATGATATAACCAACATCAGCATGCCAAGTTAGAGCGAAGACCTCAGGGGGTAAATAGGAGTTGTCTTCTCCTTCTGAATCCCCCTCAGAACAGATATCTTCCTCTCGATTACAATCCGAAATGCGTGGAGGGGGGCTGCCTTTGCGCCTACCATGGAGCGACGTCTGCATGAAATTTTATTGCCACGCAAGGCTCGTCTCTTTTGCTCTACATGTTCAGTTCCATTGTTTACAATAACTGTCATGCATAGGAATAAAACATAGTGAGATTATGTAAGGAGTGCATGCAGAAATCCAGAGTGATGGTAGCAACCTGTGGATAGACCCAAAACCAATAATAGCAGGCAGATAATGGCTTCAGTTAAAAAATACAGATAATGGCTTCTTTACTGTTTGTTTCCCACCCAACATGAAACTCATAGTAGACACCGGAGATTAACCAGATAGTAGATAGATACTATTGATAGCGGCCCCGATATGTACCCCACAACCATTTAAAAACTCAAGTTTGACCATTAGTTTGGAGCTGACTCAGAGTCTAATCGGTGAACAGGACGATAAAGTAGCATGTAATATTAAGCGATGCATAACGTAAGCAGACACGAAAGAGTGAGACCTCTCTTGCGGACCCGTGTAGTCCTCGAGGTCATCTGCTCGGTTGATGATGGTAGTGCAGTTTTCATGGCTGCCAGCGGCGGGGAAGAAGATCTGAGGCGGCGAAAGACAGTCTGGAGGCCGGATCCCTGCTGTGCTGGACCCTTCTGTCGTTGGAGCAGCTGAGCTGGGGTGGACGACGGCGCAGCAGGAGCGGGACAAACCACGCAAGGTTTTCTTTGACAACTATCTGTAAGAGAAGTAATTCTGTAAGGGCTCGTTTGAATTGGAGGATTCCAACAATGCAGGGATAGGAAATAGACAGGAATAGGATAGGAATGCACGTGCAAAACAGAGAATTTAAAAACACAGGATTTCTGCCAATCTGGGTGTTTGATTCACAACAATTGGAAGATCACAGGATGCAAAGAAGCATGGTGACATTAAGTCAAACCACAAGAAAATGTACGGTTATAATGCTATTATGCTACTATCTCTTAGTCTTGTGCTTCATGAATAGGAATTTGAAAAGGAGGACAAGTGAAAATTAAAATTCCTACGTTTTTTCTTTCAAGGAGACACTAAAGGAACAAATCCGTGTGCTCAGTGGACAATATATATAACATGTAGAGTAAAAAAGAGATGCAACAAGTGTAGAACCTCTTTGGCGAAGCCATGTCGATCTCAGCGTGATTGGGTTGGCCGGTGAGGATGCTCCGGCTGACTTGGCTGTCGGAGGAGGGGAAGAAGATCTTAGGCGTCTGGAGATGGAGCCCAAGGTACTGCTCCGCTGTGATGGAGGGTTTCGTCGTTGGAGCAGCTCCGGTGAGTTGTACGACGCCGAGGCTGAAGCAGGACAAGAGAGACAACGAACAACGTTAACCTGAGTGGAATTCTAATAGCATCTCCAATACATGACGTAAAATACATAACCACAAAGTGCTAGATGTAAAATACATCAGCCGCTCATCTCTGAACTTAACTGTCGAAATTGAACTTAATTGTCGAAACTGAACTTAACTGTCGAAACTGAATTTTGCTGTCGAAACTGAACACACTAGCAAGGTGAGGCTACACGTCGGTCGACTAACTTTTTCATCTCTGGTCAGTCGATTTTGCAGCCGTTGGATACGAAATCAAGGGCCTGCGGTTCATCTTCAACCTCCACCCCCTGAGCCGGCCAAACAGCAGCCCCCCGCCGCCCGCGGCCGGCGGTGCGTCGCCCCGCCCGCCCCGAAAACACTCCCCACCGCCGGTCCGCCGCCTTCCCGGCCATCCCTCTAGGCCACCCCGTGCCGAGCTTTTTCTCCAGTGATCCCCACGCCAACGCCCCGCCACCGCCGGCGCCCACCGCCCCCATCCTGAACCCTAAGATAGATAGTGGGGTATCTCTCCGGCGAGCCCCCTCCCCGCTGCGGCTGGTTCTTCCTTCACCCCGGCGAGCCCCCCCCCCACCACCTGAAAATCGACTGACCCAAAAGTCGATTCAGTCGACTGAAGTGTAGCTAAATCGGAGCAGCATCGCAAGCAAGAGCAAGAGCGAGAGTAGCAGCGCGAGCAAGAGCAATAACAAGAGCAGACTAGGAAGGGGACCGAGAGTAAGAGCAGAGTAGCAGCGCGAGCGAGAGCTAAAGCAGCAGCAGGTCCTACTGTTGTGGACGTCGCCGCCGAGGGAGCGACGCCGTGGAGGAAGTGGCCGGCGACGCCGCCGTGGATGGAGCCGCGCCGTGTCGGCTCAGGACCGAGCGCCGGCAGCACCGTGAGATTGAATCAAGAAGAAAATGCGGCGATTAGTGTACAACCTCTTTGGTGGCGCCGATTAGGCCGCAGCTTCATCCGAGGAAATGGTGATGATGATGCTCTTCCGGTGGTGCAGGTGAAGACAGCGGTGTGGGAATGGAGGTGGCGCGAAAGACGAGGGGAACGTCGGGGCAGCTCCTTGGAGGTGGAGGACGAGGTGGCTGAACCGGCGGGACGATGAGATCGACGACGGATCCTCATCCGGTACGGTGGATGAGGGACGTCGAGGTGTTGCTGTGGACGACGTCGTCGGGGAAGAGGCTCCGGCTGGGTGGCGGACGGAGCAGGGTGTGGGGTTTCGTCGCGGGTTTTCGCGGCCTCGGTGTACGAATGGGTGGGCAGATGGGATGGCAGTGGGGAACCATGGCTTAGAGACGCGCTTGTCCGAAATGTGGGGTAAGTTATGAAAGTACCACCACCAATTTGAGGCGGTTCTTTCGGTTCAGGGGTACCACGGGTATTTCGCGTGTCTGGATTTCACAGGAGGTGGGAGTTTTCGCGCACGTTGTAATTTCGGAATAGCAAGGCGCGGGTTGAGATGGAGGGAGTTGTCGGAGCACAACGAGACAAAGATATATCTTAAATATTTCGGGCTAACAAGGCGCGGGTTGAAATTTCCGGACAAGCCTAACGTGTACTGTCCCAAATCAATGCGCCCTACAAATGTCATTCAAAACTTTGAATTCATGTTATGTTCAATTAGAATATTTCGCTACGTGTATAATGCATGCAACCTACTACTCAAATGAACGTTTTAGTGCATTCCAAACGTATATACTACCGCTTCAATATGAACTAAATTTGAATTCGTTTCTCTATTTGAATAAGATCTACAGTAATGATTGTTGTGAAGTCAAAGCATTTGAATTCGTTTCTCTGTTTTAATAAGATCTACAATCATCATTATTGTCAAGTTAAACCATCGTTTGTGTATTATCTTCACAGCACACCACATGATTAGTCTCGAGTTACATATGAACTATGTGTACTCCTATATGAACTCCAACTAGATTTTTTGAATCCACTTTATTTTGATTTCAAATCACATTACATTTCTAGCTCTAGCTAGATCTTCATAATCTAAACCATGTCTCATATGTATAATGTGTTTATCACATTATGTATGGTGCCCCGCCCCCTACGCCTACAAGTATTTAGATGTGAGTTGCAAACACCACACATTACCACAAATTCAAATAAAATGTGAGAATGTTCGATATATAGTATTGTTTAGATTGTTTGATATTTAGTTGTAAGCTGCGAACGCCACACATTATCACAAATTCAAATAAAATGTGAGATTGTTTGATGTATAGTATGGTTTAGATTGTTCGGCATTTAGCTGTGAGTTGCAAACGCCATGCATTATCACATTATGGTATAACATGTGCACAGCACGTGTATCACCGCTATATTCATGCATGCAATGTTTAAAACACTATGATCTCCTATTCAAATATATGAATCCGCTTTCATATCAAATTATGATCTTTGTTAGTCTCTTACACCCACACAATCCTCTAACCTTTGTAGCTACCACTAACTTTCTCTCGTGCATGCACATGCCCTCCTCGCCCTCCCCCTCCCTCGGCATTCTATCCACCTGGCACATTCATTTTTTTCTTTAGGTCGTTCTCCCAGAGTCTCCACAACTCCTTTCCGACACACACCGATCGATAAACCTCTCCAGCGGTGCCTGCCTACAACATACAAACACACCTTCAATCTCCTCCTTTATGTGTCCTTGCCTCGTGTCTCTCATACGGTCAGACACACGTGTAAACTCTCGCCCCTCTTTTCATCGCTCTCACAACCGCACACTCCTCCCCCTATCTAGCTAGTAGTTGGGCCTCTCGCACCACCTCCTAGCTCCATTCTCTCTGTCTATCCGTCTCGCTGGGCCTTATTTGCCTCTAACAAATGGACGTACACCGACCGATCTCTCGCTATACATATAGCTAGCTAGGTCCTTATAACTCGTTTTTACCCACACGTCAATCGATCTACCTCATTAGTTGTGTCTCTCCCTTCCTCCGACAAACAACAATTGATCTACCGATCTAGTTAGGTTTGCTTACCAAACACATGGTTCCCCTTCATCATCCATGGATGCGTCCCGACAGATCTATCACGCACAGGCACACACAGAAACACATCCCCACTCTTATTGATAACATTGCAGTTCCACCCTCAGTTTGTCTAGTAGGCCTCTCCCACCATCTTCGAGAAGCAACTCCATCACCCATCCAGCACTCTACCCCTCTCCCTCCCTCTCCCTCCCTCTCTCCCTCCTCTCTCTCTCTCTGTCCCATCATATTTCCCGTCCTTCAGTTATGTATGGATGTCGACCTATCTCCCTCAAGACATAGCTGGGTCTCTCCTTCTCAACACATATACGAGTCGTTCTACCTCTATAGTTAGGCCTCTGCCTACCCCTCCCACCACCCCCTCCCCCCCACACACACCGATACATCGAGCGCTCTAGTCATGTCTCCCTGCCACACACAAACTTGACGTGTGCCCTCTAACGTTCCGGTAGGCTAGTCGCCCTATATCTTTGACTTGTACACACAAACAATTTCGATGGCTCTCTTCATCGATCTCGCACCCACCCACTTGATCCTCTCTTTGACTCTATCGATAGCTATGACCCCTCCCTCTCTTCTCGTGGATTGCCCGACCCTCTATGTATGATATGGATAGGCCTCCATTTCACACACATTGCATGCAAAATTTTGTTTGAGATGTCATCGACACATATTCCCACAAATAATTCACGAAATCAACCCCCACCCCACCCCCACCCCAAAACAAAAAACACTCACGAACGCGGTTTGTATCTCTCACACACACCCCACGTAGGTGGGGGACGTGCACGAAGAGAAGAGGTGCATGCACGGCGCACGTACTCCCGTCTCTTTCCCAACCACACCCGCGCGGGTACACGGTGGAGCTCATTTCTGTACGAAAAAGGCAGCCCACGTGGTAATTTGGCACGTGTACTGGTTGTCCACTTGGTGGAGGGAGGATCGTCTACCACGGGTGAACAAACAAATTGCGACTTGACGTGTTATGTTAAAAAAAGAGGCAAACCATGTGGGGCCTACCTTAGAGGCAAGGCTCTATACACTGGAGTACTTTTGATGTGTCCCGTCAACTCGCAGAACGAGGAGAAGCTTGCTTAGTACGCCGTCTCCCCCGCCCACGGGCGCGGTGGCTCGCAGGATGAGGTGAAGCTTGCTTACCACGCCTTACGCCCGCTCCCTCGCCCACGCGCGCGGTGGCTCGCAGCCCGAGGAGAAAATTTTACTACTCCCTCCGTTTACTCCTCGTCCCTACTACCTTGGTTATAGAGATTATACTATCATATTGTTTGGAATATATATGTCCTTTAGTAGATTTCAATATGAACTACTAGTACATACTCCAAACACTGATGTATATAGACGTATTTTAGAGTGTAGATTCACTCATTTTGCTCCGTATGTAGCACTCTCCCTCGCCCCTCGACCCTCGCCCACGTGGTGGACGTGCAGCAATTCATTCGGTCTCATATAGCCAGAACGATATATACTGCACTACCATTATTGCTCGACTTCCCGAAGAGGCGAAGAGCCAATCGCAAGGTTAATATCTTGGAGATGCCAAGCGCAAGGTTATAGGAGAACGAGTAGTAGGTGCCGCGTCATTTATAAATAAAGTTTTTTTTCTTCAGTGGCACGTACGCAATATGATAGGTTCATATGGAGAGAAAAGGAAACCGCTCCACTATATACATAGTCAGGACGGGCCAGCCTACACGGTTGCTTGCTGGGGTTGCTCTCTTCACACTCTCTCGCACAAAACGACTGTGGCCACATCTCTAACATCCCGGCGGATCACGTCCGCTTGGGGAAGGGGTGGATGCTTAGTGTAGATGCGGTGGCCGTCGCCGACGGCGAAAAACCACTGTCGGCACGTCCCGATCAGGGGTCCCCGCCGTTCTCTCTCACAAAGCCGGTGAGGTTGCCTTCGTCCCTTGCTCACTGCCGCGACGTGGGCAGTTGCCGCCTCCCGCCGCCCTCCTCAAGGTTGAGCTACGTCCCTCAGGTACAACTCCCTTTACAGCCGGCTTGCACCACTGCTCCAGCTGCCCACATCACTCCCTGTGGATATTTCTCTACTTCTTTGCCCCGCACATACCTCTACTGGCTTCTACGTACTGTATTTGTGATGAGTTTATGTCTCATCAACTAGTCCCAGTAATCTTATTCTAATCACGCTTGTTCAATTTCTTTGCCACAGGGATGCTCATCTCGATTTTGGTGAAACTGCACAAAATGATCCGATGGTCAAAAGGTTGCAAACTTCATTTATTAGGAAGCTCGAACGTTGCCAGCAAATTGAAGCCTGGTCAGGGTTCACGGTTCAAGGGCTAGGGACTGCATGGATCGTTTTTTTCTTTAGCTGCCTCTGTTCCAAAATAAGTGTCAACTTTAGTAGTAGTACAACTTTGTACCAAAGTTTGCACAAAGTTGAGAAACTTATTTTGGAACGGAGGGAGTACATATTTGCTATGATCTGTCAATCATTGAGATGCAATAGCATGCATGTTAGTCTCCTTTGTATTTGATGAAATGTTGCAACGGGCAACCTTGGACGCAAGATACATGTAACAGAAGCTGGAAGCTTCATAGCATTGTACAAATTTATCTCGCTGATAAATTACAGTACGTACTATACTAGTACTTCCTCCGTTCCTAAATATAAGTCTTTGTAGAGATTTCACCATGAACCACATGCGGATCACTGAGCCTGCGTGTTTTCACTGCTCTTGCACGCCTCCGCTGTAAGAATGGAGAAAATTGTAATCTAGTAGGTATACCTCCTTTCGCCGAAAGCGTGGGACATCCAGCAGTCCTACGACCTCAGTAATAAAGACCAATGAGCCGTCAAATCACATAGACCCAGCAGTAAGTTGGACGGACGAAGCAACCATCACTCTTGCGCCAGTGAGAGGTCGCGTCCGCTCTGCCCGGGCATGAATGCGGCACCGATTCTTTGGAGCGGCGCTGACCATTTCGGGCGGGAAGCGCGTGCGGGCGATGGAGGGGCTTTGGGTGGGCTAGGCTGGTGAGGAGCGGCCGTGGCAGCTGTTCGCATGTCCCTACCGGACACGCCCGGAAACGAGAGGATGCACCGACTCTCGCGGCTAAAATCGTACACTACACAACATCTCTCTGTAGGAGTAGGTCGATCTGTCGCTCTCTCTAACACACACATGGTGTTAAACACACACCACACACACACACGCACACGCACGCACCTTGGTCCCGTTGCACCTTCTAACGTGACTTATTACACCTAGACGGAGGGAGTAGTAAGTATACGAGATACGGTGGCACACTGACTTAAGTCGAATACAAGTGCCCAAAATTTGTGTGCATGTTATAATAAGGATTCAGGAATGTATAAAAGGTTATTTCCCTCTCGTTGAACATAACGGGAGGGTTGTGTAGCTGGTTAGCCTGTTCGCTCATCAAACTTGAGGTCTCGGGTTCGATAACTACACTTGAGCATAATTTGTGCCAGGAGGATTCTTTGACTGGTCAAAATGTTTTCTAGGGTTTGCACGCTTCACACTCTCTCTCCAGTATATATATACACGCTGGAGCCTCAGCGCTTGTAGTTGCTCTCTTCACACTCTCTCGCCCTCTCCAGATCTAAACAAGACTTCGTTGGCCTCTCTCTCCCCTCACTGCTGCTCAAAGAGCCGGCAGGATCCGTCCGCCGGGAAGGGAAGGAGGCTTAACGCTGTCGCCGTCGGCGAGGGACTACCGGCGCAGCTGTTCACTTTCCACCCAGCGGCGGCGCGGGAGGGCCTCCGACCCCTTCTTCTTCGCCGCGTCCCGTCGCCCGCCGAACCACGCCCCAAGAACCTTAAGGTATAATTTACTTACTCCACATGCATTGCTCTAGCTGCATGTATACCATGAATCTAGGACGCGGTTCAAAGAGGAAAGGAGTGGGAAAAGTTGTATATAGCATGAATCTCGGACGTGGTTCAAAGAGGAAATGAAGGGGGAAAGTTGTATAGCATTAATCTAGGACGTGGTTCAAAGAGGAAAGGAATGGGGGAAAGTAGTGGGGAAAGTTGTATCGCATAAATCTAGGACGTGGTTCAAAAAGGAAAGGAAGGGGCGAAAGTACTAGTTCAAAAAGGAAAGGAAGGGACAAGGCTGTAGAGTTTGAGCAGGACTAGATTTGCTGCGCTCACATAGGGAAAGGCGTCTGATAACAAAACTGGGACCAACACGGACTGACACGGAGTTTTTTTAGTCCCTACACCAAAATGTCCCTGTAAACAAACACCCTCTAATAATGCCGCTGCAAAATTGATGCAATGCCACAGTTAAAAGCAAATTACATGTTTAACGAATTTTATTGTTAATATAATCTCTATGTTAATATTAATCAATGCCACCGTTTGAGAAATGCTACTGTCTTGCTTTCTTTCCCATTTAGATAAGGTAGATGCTTCTTTTTGTTGGCTTCTGTGTCATCCACCGTTATTGACCACTAATTGTTTCCTTTGCACCTCTGTGTAAACAGGGTTATCTGCTTCACCTCGTTGCCATTGTGACCTTTTGTTGCACTGCACAAAACACTTTTGTTTTAAGAGTGTTTTGTGCAGTTCAACCAAAATGTCACACCGACAACGTTGCTTGATTGCTTGATCTTAGTGGAACTGCACAAGAGGAGATCTTACTTCCTATCCGTTAAGGCGAATTTGGTTCAGATCTTCTTCTTGTGAGTTGTTTGAATTCCGCATCATGAGAGGTCAGTACTAGCCTTCTTTCACATGATTCTGCAGTGTGCATTCATATGTTGTGCTACTTGTACGATAATGTTGCTTGATTTTAGTGAACTGCACAAATGGAGACAAGACTTCCAATCTGTATGTGCACCGTAATATCCCATTGAGGTAAGATAAGGATATTTCACAACTGCTGGCCTGTATTTTGCCACTTTCATCAGAAAATTAAGTTTAGTACTATACTTGTGCTCCCTAATTGACATGCCAAATCTTACATTGAAGGCGAAGCTTGTTTGTTATTGAACCAAGTGATGAAGGGGAAGAACAAGGGGAAGAAAAACAAAAATCAACTCCCGGTGCTGTAATGAAGCACTGGAACTGTGATGGCACAAGTAATGATATAGTTTTGCATCTTAATTTATTGCTATGGCTGGAACGAGCAATTGTTTTGCCACTGATTTGATGCCACTCTTAATGTAATATGTAATTATCTCTACTTGTGCAAACAGGGATCTTCTTTGAAGATACCATATATTTTAGTGGAACTGCACAAGAAGATGTTGGGAACATTAAACTAATCGAGGAGTATATAGTAAGCTTGGCCACCACCGTAGATGCTTCATCTGTATGCTCTACACAATAAGCCTCCTGACAAAGGTTGGTACTCGCCCACTGATTTCATCCATATGATTGAGCTTTGTCATCTCTATTGGTGTTGTGCTACTGTTTAGATACTGTCATGAAAAAGTGGTATTGTCCTTGAGAAGTGCTTCATCTGTGCTGTTTTAAATATTTCCTTTCCTTTTTTCGAGCAAACAGTGATGCTAGCATTTAGTAGTCCTCTTGTCGTTGCACAACAGGATCATCTTCCTCTGAAGAAGAATATGGAGTACGTGAAGTGACTAGTTCCGATTATGCCAGGATGAAGAAGCCCTGTCTATCTTATCATCAGAAGGAGCAGTTGAAGGATGGTTACATTACTCCCCACAAGACCAAACTAACTTCAGCTCAGAAGGACTGACAAAATCTCCATTTTTTGCTGTTGTTCTAGGATTCTTTCTGGTGAGTTCCATTTTTCTAAAAGTGTGCTCTACATGGACCATGTATGTGCCTGTTGAAACTGTCAATTCATAGTACAGTTTGCTCTATACTAATCACTTTTTTGTATTTGTGCAAACAGGGGTGCTCAGCTTGATTTCAATGGGAACTGCACAAAATGTTCATGAATACATCGAATCATTCATTTCCACCACAAGAAAGGAGGTGCCGATAAGTTCAAGGCGTTGCAACATATAAGGGCGAAATCATACAAGCTACGCGCGAATTTGGTTGATTTTGGTGGAACTGCACAAAAAGAACAGCTGGTTTATTTAGCACGAGGTGCCATGTCAATGTCCGAACTGATGGCAAACCCTGTCCATTCCACAATCGCAGGCATTTGATATTTTGGAATGGGACAACCTTGTCAAATTTTGCTCATTGATTTTAGCAAGACATGCGTTTGATATTTTCGAATGGGACGCCCTTTGCTGTCAGCAGCGTCGATCAATTTTTTCTTTATTCTTTAGTTGTGAAGTAAATATTGCCTCTGACATGTGAGTCGCTGAGATGCATAATCATCGATTGTTTTGAATGTTCTCTATGGATTGCCAGGCCTGTGTGTTTGATTGCAATGTACAGAAACGCTAAAAAGCTGCTCAAACTCTTTGTACTCCTTCTGTTCCTTTTTACTTCGCACATTGTGTAAGTGCATACTTTTTTGTATAAGATTGGTCAAAGTAGAGATACTTTGACTGCAGACAAAACTTGTATGCAGACTAGAAAGGACCGGAGGGAGTACATGTGAAACTGCTGCAAACGAGGTGATCACCCTGGGAATAATGCTAGTACGTATTGTTTTGCATGTTCATCCAATGCCAGTGATACAGGAATTCGAACTAATCGAAATAAATTCATTCATACACGGTCGGATTTCATATAAACATGCCGGATTTCATTACATTTCAACTATAAAGGGGTGCGCTGGATGTATAATTAATTAACCGGCCTAGCTTGTCATAGCGATTAGGGCAACTAGGAGCCCAATGATCAGGATCACCACATGACAAACACCTTTCTTCTTGTCATTCTTCTTCTTGAAGTTCGTGTGTTGCACAGCCTTGTTCTTCCCATCAAACTTTGCTTTACCATCAAACTTGCCCTTGTTCTTGAACTTGTGGGGCTGGAAGTTCTTCTGTACCATATTGGCACTAGATCCTCCCTCAATTCCTCAAGCATGTGTGTCCTTTGCTCTCGCCTTTTCTTCCACATCAAGAGTGCCAATGAGATCCACGAAGGAGGAAGCTTGGTGACGAAGGAGGTATAATTAATTAACCGAAGCTACCCACCTGTGTCCCGCTGAGCCGAACAGAAGCTTCAGTGACTTAACTGCAGGTGCAGTTGCGTAACTGACATGTGGCCTGTTGGGCCCACGTGTCAGTCAGCCAACTGCACCAGCAGTTAAGTAGAAGCAGCGTTATTCTCCAGCAGAACTCCCCGACTCCACGTCACCGCCAAGAAGCTAACCGGCCGTCAATGGTCAACCCGCCTAGCTTGGCTTCAATAGGAGGGTAGCAGCGGTGGCCTTACTTGGACCCGAGCGGCGGTGACCTACCGTGTTCTACTCTTCCTCGTTTTCTGTGTGGCGCGGCCTCGTTGGCAGCGGGGCGGGGCCTCGGCGGAGCCGGCGATGTCCTCTGTCTCGTTGCCGGCGGGCGGCGCCTCAGCGGAGCGGTGGAAATCCTCCCCCGCGTTGCCGGCAGGGTGGGGCCTCGGCTGACCCGGCGATGTCCTCTGCCTCGTTGTTGGCGGGGCGGGGCCTCGGCGGAGCCGGCGGTGTCCTCTGCCTCGTTGTTGGCGCCGCGGGGCCTCGGCGGAGCAGGGCCTCGTCGACGCCAGCGGAGCGGGGACTCGTCGGAGCCGGCATTGTCCTCTGCCTCGTCCTCGGTCTCGCCAAACAGCGCCTCGCCCGCTTCATCGCCCTCTTTGCTAGCCTCTTTGTAGGCGGCCGCAGCCTCCGCCACCCGCATGCTGTACCGCCAGCGCTCGAGGCGGCCCTTGCGGGCGGAGCGGTACGAGTCGAGCAGCGCCTCCTGC
This sequence comes from Triticum aestivum, assembly GCF_018294505.1. Taxonomy (NCBI): domain Eukaryota; kingdom Viridiplantae; phylum Streptophyta; class Magnoliopsida; order Poales; family Poaceae; genus Triticum; species Triticum aestivum. The sequence goes on from NC_057794.1 coordinate 358,382,423, forward strand.
TCCGCCCGCTCCGCGGCGATCTGCTCCTCCGCCTGCAGGTGCTCCTGGAGGAGATGGTGGTTGTAGGCGGCGTCGGCCTGCGCCTCCCGGAACTGCTCCTGACGCATCTGCCTCACACTGTCCATATATTGGGCACGGGCCTCGCCGATGGTCATGGTGCAATGCACCGGCGAGGATGGCGCGGAGGAGGGGGTTGGCGCCGGATCGTCGACTACCATGTTCTCCATTGGGACGTCGTCGTCCTCCGGCTGCCTGCCGGCCAGCCGGTCGGCAGCAATGGCTGCCATCTCCTTGTGGTCCGTCGTCCGCCCGTCCCGAAAAGCGCTGGAGCGCGAGGAAGCCATGGTGGGCAGTAGTGGTGACAGGAGAAAGGGAACGGATGCGGATGACTGCGGCTATGGCCGGCGCAGCAGTTTATATAGCAATGGTGGGCGGGCGGAGGGACGGACGTGTGGCGCCGGAGTAGCCGCCTCGGCAACCGCGTATCATTAATGTGGGCGGCAGATGGACGGACGGACGGCACTTGTGTCGTTTGAAGGCGGAGCAATCGCCTGCACCGGGAAGCGGGGCGGGCGGCGCTGACTGTTTCGGGCGGAAAGCGCGCGCGGGCGAGGAGATGACTTTACTTGGAGAGGATGACAATGGGGACCCACCAGGTCCATAGCCTCACGTACGCAAGTGCCTCCTTATTATATATATATATATATATATATATATATATAAAACTATACTCCCTCCGTCTAGGTGAATAAGTCGTATTAGAAGGTGCATCACGACCTAGGTGCAAGTAGATTGGTGGAAAAGAAGAATATTTCTCTCTTCTAAACACAACATTTAATCACAGCAGTTAAGAGGATGCCTTATTAGCTACCCATGCAGGCCATCGTAATTCATAGCATGCAAAGCGCTTTTATTTCTTGCCTAATAACCGCATGGACGTGTTGCATGCATTGGTCCTTGCCCGAGCAAAAAAAAGGGAGGAAAGGGGTTTCCACGGGAGACAACGAGGCAGAGGTGGAAGCGCTCGCTGGAGTAATTTATTTTGCTTCCCCCTGGTTTCCTGACATCACGGTCCCACACCATTGTCAACCTATGTAGTAGTCAATAAACGAGAGAATTGCACAAGAAGCGGCCGACAGCTGGGACCAAGCAGCTCGAGCAGTATTTGTGTTTTTGAGGTGTGAGCACTACAGAGTTTTTCTATGTTTAACCCAGATATTAATTTTTCTCCTCTGAACAACAACGAAAACATCGCTGCAGGTATTAACTGGGCGGGCTGTGGCCCGTCTAGCCCAGGCCAGATATCCAGCCCAGATATTAATTTTTTTCAAGCTGAAAATGGCTAGCCCAGCTATACTTTTTTTAGGAATACCCAGGCAAGGTCAAGTTGTTATTCTCCGCCCCGCTGGGCTGCAAATCTTTCCTAGGAGGGATGCATTAGGCTTAACAAGAAAATGGGCTTTAAGAAATAATAAATGGGATGTAATTATAAAAACTGGGCAGTAACTATAAAAAATGCACCAAACACGTGATTACTTTATAAAATATTATTTTTGGATATTGAAAATTTTAATTTCATTAATTGTTGCGAGCGCAATGTTTCGTTGGATTTTTACGTAATATAAATTTATTTAATCTGACTAGAAATTTCGGGATAAAAATATTTCGGATCCCATCAAAATGTGGGAAATTTTATTGAATTCTGTTTTGAACGGTTGGTTGAAATGGGCTGTACTTTTAACAAACTGTAAATGGGCTGTAGTAAATTCCATTAGAATTCAAAAATGGGCTACACATTCTTACAAATCTCAAATGGGCTATAAGTTCTCTGCCACACACTTCTGGCCTTACTAAGTTGACGCGTCCCCTAAAAAACAGAGTTGACGCGTATGCAAGGCTTTGTCAACTTATAGTCAACACACGGTTCTAGCAGCAGTGGCCGTTGGATGTCCATCCAACGGATGCCGTGCTTCTTCTTCAATCTCGGATATTCTAGCTTCACCCGCCCAAAAAATGATTCCTCCCCCTGACATCTGGGGCGCACCGTTTCGGAAGCTGACCTGTGGGCCTACTAAGTTGACGTACCAAGGGCTTTGTCAACTTAGTCAATATAAACGATTCTAGCTGCAGTGACCGTACGATGTCCATCCAACGGCCGTAGTGCTTCTTCAACCTCTGGTCTTCTTGCTCCAGCCGTCCAAAGCAGCACCGGTCGTGCCGCCTGCTCCTGCCTCCCGTGGCCGGCTGTGCTGCCGCGGAGGCCTCACCGCCCCCTACTATTCCCACCGCTGGCCAGGCCCTGCGGCGACGGCAGCCTCACACCGCAGCCGAACGAGTGAACCCTCATACTCCTCTCCGCGTGGGCATCCACTGCCGCGTCTTCACCGGCTCCGCGTCGTCCCCTTCCTAGGCCTCACCGTCGTCCACCGCCCTGGTGCTCTCGGCGCGGCGTGGTCAACGTGGTCAAGGAACGACTTCCATCGGACGTGGACTGTACGTGGAGAGGCTGACAGCTGGGTCCACGGCGGCAGCAAGGAAGTGCCTCCTTATTACGCGGAAAATAATGATTCCTCCACCTGACAGCAGGGACCCACCGGACGGGCCACCGTATTTCGTGAAAAAAACGTTTCCCCCTGACTGCTGGGACCCACCAGCTACACCTTCGCACGCAAGGAAGTGCGTCCGGGCAAAAAAAACGATTCGCCCCCCTGACTGCTGGGACCCACCAGCTACATCTTCGCACGCAAGGAAGTGCGTCCGGGCAAAAAAAAGAAAACCAAAACGATTCGCCCCCCTGACTGCTGGGACCCACCGCCCCCCCGACTGCTGGGACCCACCAGCTACATCTTCGCACAAGGAAGTGCGTTCGGGCAAAAAAAACGATTCGCCCCCTGACTGCTGGGACCCACCAGCTACATCTTCGCAGGCAAGGAAGTGCCTGACAGTCGGGACCCACCTGGTCGAAGCGTACGTAGCGTTGTCATTCTGGTCGCGAACGTGTACGTACATACTGGTCGATGTAGAGGCGCGCACGTGTCGTAGTAGAGGCGCGCACGTGTCGTAGTAGAGGCGCGCACGTAGCATGTACACGTACGTACAGCGGCCAGGGTGCAAGAAAGAAAATACGGCCACGTATGTGTACATACGGGCGGGGTCTCGAACGCCTACTCGCGCATACGTACGGCGAGGGCTCGTGTACATGGCTGGGTCGGAAACGGAGAAACAACGTCGTCGTCGTGTTCATGGGTCGAACGGAATGCTGGTCGTGTTCATCGGGAGGGCTTGGACGGAAGAGGCGATGGAAACGAGGCCTGGCGTACCGCACAACGGAGGAAACGGACCTCCTACGGTCGAAACGGGGGTCCTGTTGATCGGGAGGGGTGTGGCGTACCGCAAAACGGAGGAAACGGACCTCCTACGGTCGAAACGGGGGTCCTGTTGATCGGGAGGGGTGTGGTGTACCGCAAAACGGAGGAACGGACCTCCTACGGTCGAAACGGGGGTCATGTTGATCGGGAGGGGTGTGGCGTACCGCAAAACAGAGGAAACGGACTTGTGTTGGAGCGCTACGGTCGAAATGGGGGTCCTGTTCATCGGGAGGGGTGTGGCGTACCGCAAAACGGGACTCCACGGGATACTGTTCATCTCCACCGTCGACCCCCTCCAGCCTCCACGAGCTACTATTCATCCACCGTCGACCTCTCCAGCCTCCACGGGCTCCTGTTCATCCAGCCTCCACCGCGCGCTACTCCACCGGCTACTGTTCAACCACCCCTCCACCGTCTACTGTTCATTCAGCCCTCCACACCATGGGGTCCTGTTCAACCACCCCTCCACGGGCACCCCTCCACCGTCTACTGTTCATCCTGCCCTCCACACCACGAGGTCCTGTTCATCCACCCCTCCACGGGCACCCCTCCATCGTCTAGTGTTCATCCAGCCCTCCACCACACCACGGGGTCATGTTCATCCAGAGGCAATGCCACCGCTCACTGTTCATCCACCCCCCCCCCCCCGCGCAATGCTCATTGTTCATCCCATCGATCGGCTTCAGTTAGCAGCAGTAGCCAAAGAATCGCTCGATCGGGTTCAGTTAACAGCCATCGATTGATCGCTCGGGTTCAGTAACGTGTAGCCTGCAGTGCAATCGCTCGGGTTCAGTTAGAGCCCAACGCCTCACTCGGGTTCAGTATGAGCCAACGCCTCGCACACACGCGCGTACGTGCACGAGAGAAACGCGCATCGCTCGGCCCCCGACCTCCCACCGTAATCGTGAACTCCCCGAAATTTTCCTACCCCTCGCTTCTACCACGGTTTTTTCTGTCATGGACGGCCCAAAGAATGTCATGTAGCTGCGTCTCTGGCCCGCCCAGGATGAAAAGCCCATTTTCTGTCATGATTTTTTGTCACAGAAGTAGGAGCCCACCACATCTATGATGATACCGGGTTTTGTCACAATTATCGTCATAGAAGTGTCATATGTATGACAGAAAAAAATTCATTCGGCCCAAAATGTCATGGATGCGTCTTTTTTTTGTAGTGTATGATTGTTGTCTTTGGCAAGTATCATTGTGTTGTGATCATGGAAGCTGACAATTCCAAAGTCTTCGAAGGCTTTAGGAGAGGAGATTTGTATATTGTTGATTTATCTACAGGACCACAACCTGCTACATGTCTACTTGCAAAAGCTTCAAAAGGCCGGCTATGGCAATGTCGACTTGGTCATGCTGGCATGAGGAATTTGCACACGCTCGCGAAGAAGAAGCATGTCATTGGCATTGAAAATGTCAAATTCCTCAAGGATCACTTGTGCGGAGCCTGTGAAGCTGGAAAGATGACCAAGGCCAAGCATCCAGCGAAGACTATCATGACTACTTCTCGACCATTTGAATTACTTCACATGGATCTCTTTGGCCCTACTCACTATGACATATTTACTAATGTTGCATCATTATATGGCTTTGTTATTGTTAATGATTATTCTCGATATACATGGGTCCATATCATCACTTACAAAACTGAAGTGTAGGAAGTTTTCAAACGATTTTCATCGAGGGCTTCAACCAACTTTGGTGTGAAGATCGTCAAGCACATCAGAAGTGATAATGGAACTGAGTTCAAGAACACTGGTCTTCATGACTATCTTGATGAACTTGGTATTACTCATGAGTTATCTGCTCCTTATACTCCTCGGCAAAATGGCGTCGTGGAGTGCAAGAACAGGACTCTTGTTGAGATGGCCCGGACTATGCTTGATAAGTACAAGACGCCTCCTCGCTTTTGGCCCGAGACAATCGATACTGCGTGCCACATCATCAACAGGGTATATCTTCACAAATTCTTCAAGAAGACCGCATATGAACTCCTTACTAACAAGAAACCCAATGTGAGTTATTTCAAAGTCTTCGGTGCTAAATGTTGGATTAGAGACCCTCATCACAGTTCTAATTTTGCACCGAAAGCACATGAAGGTTTTATGCTCGGTTATGGTAAGGACTCGCACACCTACAGAGTCTTCAACACCTGTCTTCACAAGGTTGTTGAAACTGTAGATGTGTGGTTCGATGAAACTAATGGCTCGCAAAGAGAGCACCTACCTCATGTGACAGATGAAATACCTCCTAGGGAATCTATTAAGTTCAAGGCTACAGAGGATGCCATTCCTACTTAAGAGTCTGCTGAAGAAGTTATTGCAGAACATGAAGAACGTCATGCTGATGCACCTGAGGAAAATGATGCTGAAGAAAATGTTGATCGAATTCCTCAACGACAACCCGCTCATCCTTGCATCGCAAATGAAGTGTAAATTGAGAAAATCATCAGCCACATCAACATTCCAGGTCCTCTCACACGCTCAAGAGCTTCACATTTATCTAACTTTTGTGGGCACTTTGCTTTCATCTCTATCATAGAGCCCACTAAGGTAGATGAAGCATTTCTGGAGCCTGAGTGGATTCAAGCTATGCAAGAGGAATTACATCAATTCGAGCTCAACAACGTCTGGGAACTGGTCAAATGTCCAGATCCTCGAAAGCACAATATCATCGGCACAAAGTGGATCTACCGCAACAAGCAAGATGAAAATGGCCTTGTGGTGAGGAATAAGGCATGGCTTGTAGCTCAAAGCTACACACATGTTGAAGGAATTGATTTCGATGAAACTTTTGCACTTGTTACTAACTTGAAGCTATTCGCATATGACTTGCTTATGCTAACCATCATGATATCACTTTATATCAAATGGATGTGAAAAGTGCATTCCTCAATGGTGACCTTGAGGAAGAAGTATATGTTGCTTAACCCCCAGGTTTTGAAGATCCAAAGCATCCTCACAAAGTCTTCAGACTGAATAAGGCCCTCTATGGCCTCAAGAAGGCCCCACAGTCATGGTATGATACCTTGAAGGAATTCCTCATGAAGAAAGGCTTCAAACCCAGTTCACTTGACCCAACTCTTTTCACTAAATCTTATGATGGCGAATTGTTTGTGTGCCAAATATATGTTGATGATATTATCTTTGGCTGTACTGACCAACGTTATACTGATGAATTTGGTTATATGACGAGGGAGGAATATGAAATGTCTATGATAGGAGAATGGAAATTCTTCTTAGGTCTTCAAATTCGTCAACAACGCAATGTCATATTCATATCTCAGGAAAAATACCTCAAGGATGTACTGAGGAAGTTCGGCATGCAAGATTGCACAGGAGTCAAAATCCCTATGCCCACAAATGGTCATCTATGCACTAATGAAAATGGTATTGACTTTCACCAAAAGGTATACCGCTCCATGATTGGTTCTTTATTGTACTTATGTGCATCTAGGCCAGATATTATGCTTAGTGTTTGCATGTGTGCCCGATTTCAAGCTACACCAAAGGAATCACACCATAAGGCTGTGAAGCCTATTCTTCGATATCTAGCTCACACACCAACACTTGGATTGTGGTACCCCAAGGGCTCGGCTTTTGATCTCATTGGATTTTCAGACTCTGACTATGCTGGTGATCGTGTCGACCACAAGTCAACATCTAGCACATGCCATTTCCTCGGATGATCCCTGGTCTGTTGGTCCTTGAAGAAAAAGAACTGTGTATCACTGTCTACTGCTAAAGCTGAGTACATTGCTGCTGGTTCTTGCTGTGGTCAACTGCTATGGATGACAAAGCACATTCAGATTCGTCATCATTCTCTTCGTGATCATGTGTTGAAGGGCGACATCTCTATTGAGCATGTGAAGATTAAAGAACAGCTAGCCGATATCTTCACTAAGCCCTTGAATGAGAAGAGATTTAGCAAGTTGCGGTGTGAGCTAAATATCCTAAAATCTTCGAATGTTCTTTGAAAAGGACACTCATCCTAACACTTATGCAAAATTGATGACTTAGATGTGCAACACATGAAGAAACGTTTTTCTTCAATCAATGAAGAATAACACTCTAAGTGTGAAGAAATTAACGAAGAATTTGATTCTCAGAACCCTACGATAATTGTACGTGGTTTCTGAAATCATCATTCTTATACGGTGGGTCACGCCACCACCAAATGTTGAAAATCCTCAATTGAGTTTTTTCCTCGGTTCTTTGAAATTCCTCAGTTGTTTTTCAACTTTCTTAGTCCTCACTAATTCCGGCGTTTTTTTCTTTGGCTATATATATATATATATGAGTTTATGTCCTCTACAACATTCACTTATTGATATTTCTTCAAGTTGCTTGTTCTGCTAAGTGAATGTGATCGGACCCTTCCCCCTCTATGCTAGACTCAACCTAGTCTATTCACAAATTCTTCATGTGCGTTCTATTTGAATCTCGTTCAAAATCTTCACTGTGTTCTTGTCAGCTAAAGAATTTGCGAACGGAACTTTAAAACCTATCTTATCTAAAATTTCCAGCTTTGCCACTCAAACCGTTCCGCATTCTATGCGATGTTTATCTATTCACCCACGATCGCACATGATCGTCACCTCTCTATACGTGGGTGACACATGTCAAGCGAATGAGAAAGGTCAGGGGCACGTTCGTCCTATTTCCTCGGGTGAGCGGTTTTTCACTTCGGCTATAAATACCCCTCTCCCTTCCTCACTTCACTTTTACTCCGCCTGATCTCACTCCCTCGCTCGAGCTTCCCAACCCTAGCGCTGCCGCTACCTCCATCGTCGCTGGTGAGGAAGAGCTTCACTACGTCGACCTCGTCGCCGCCATACTCACGCCGGACGCGGATTTCTTCACTCCGCCTCCGCCGTAGTTGTCTTCCTCAGGCAAGTTAGGGCGTGGAAGATCTGAACCGACGAGCTTCAAATCTACACTGCCTAGTTCATCCTGTTCTTCGTCAAGGGTAATTAAAAGTTACTTTTACTGCCCTTGTTGATTCTGATGTTTTCTTCAAATCTTCAAAAGGTGTTTATTCGTTAACTCTTCACACACTAAACACCTCACATATCATCTGTTCTTGATCTGTTTCTCTAAGCAACATTTTTCTTCAAGATTCCTCAACTGTGTGGATTTTCAAATCTATACAACTCTGGAACCTAAGTCAAAGAATGCTTAGTGAAATTCTTTGAGACTCATTTGGTCAATTTTCAAATTTGTTCTTTTTGCAAAAACTTCTGAGAATGCATATGACCTCTCCAAATTCTTCGCACCTATACTCTGTTCACGGGTACTCATGGCCGCTGCTGAATCATTAGGTTCTCATCAACTTAACTCATTTGCAGCGTTCCTCGAAGAGAAGTTGCATACCTCTTCAGAGAAGTCAATCGTTAAAAACCCTCAGCTGAAGAATATGGAAGATGGCAAGAAACCTCAGAAGGGAGGAAAGAGGCTGGAAGTCAACATTGCGTTTGAAATCCCTAAGGACATATACAAGGATTATTGCACTCTTGATGAGGCCACCCATGGAAAGGAAACCAAGAACAGAGAGGAGATGGGCACGGGAATGGAGGGAATACAAAGGAGAGGAGATGGGCACGGGAATGGAGGGAATACAGATATGTCACTCCCAAGTATATGAAGAAATTCGCTCTTCATCCTCCATGCCCAAGACCTCCGTTGGCACCTGGCCAAGTAGCTAATCCTACCAGCCTCAAGCATGGTGAGGATTATCCTGATGAATGGGCCAAGGGCCAGGCCAAGCTTGCCAGAGTTGCTAAGGAAGCAGTGAGGAAATTCAATGAAGACTCTGCTGCTGCTGCCACTACTGAGGCCTCTACAAGTAAGCCCAAGAAGGCTATGCCAAAGAAGCCAGCTCATAAGCCAAGTGGTTCTACTCAAATGCCCCCTCGGCCAAGTTCCTTAGCTATGCCCTCACGACCAGTTTCTTCAAAGCCCTCACGGCCAATTCCTCAACCCACACCTGCTCCTCCAAAGTCCTCAGCTGCTCCGACCAAATCCTCAGCACCTGTGCATCTCGCCACGTGCCAAAGGACAGTAGGCATCTCTATTGCCTCAGGAGCATCTGCTAGTTCCTCAGCACCACTGCATTCTTTAACTGGTCCCACTCTGTTGAAGACCAAGGCAGCTGCTGGACGAGGCTCTCGACCAATTCCTCAAAAGAAGCAGGTCACTTTTCAAGTACCGTCTGATGAAGACGAAGCTAATGATGAAGAACTTGCTGAAATCATCAGGGACAGACAAATCAGGCCCGCTAGAGCCAAAGGCACAAGTGTGCCTCTGCTTTTGGATCCAAAGTTGATCCTTGATTACATTGATCTCTGGCACAAGGACCCCGACACTCCGATGCCCGATTTCAAGTTGACTCCTGGCCAAAGTCATATGTTGACTCACTTCATTCAAGAAGAGAAATGGAAATTTGAAAAGGCCAGGCAGATCAAGAAAGCGCAGTACAAAAAGGATCACTTCCTGAAGAAAAACATTGTCTCTATGACAAATGAAGAACTCGTCAATATGCAGTCTGAGATCAATAAACTCAGTGATGAATTTGACGCATACCATGCTGATTAGCTGGGAGCCAAGGTTTGTTTTGTGAGACTCGTTGAGGGAGTCCTGGATTAGGGGGTGTCCGGATGGCCGGACTATACCTTCAGCCGGACTCTTGGACTATGAAGATATAAGATTAAAGACTTTGTCCCGTGTCCGGAAGGGACTTTCCTTGGCGTGGAAGGAAAGATTTGCGATACGGATATGCAGATCTCCTACCATTGTAACCGACTTTGTCTAACCCTAACCCTCTCCGGTGTCTACATAAACTGGAGGGTTTTAGTCTGTAGGACAACATACACAACTACAATCATACCATAGGCTAGCTTCTAGGGTTTAAGCCTCTCCGATCTCGTGGTAGATCTACTCTTGTACTACCCATATCATCAATATTAATCAAGAAGGACGTAGGGTTTTACCTCCATCGAGAGGGCCCGAACCTGGGTAAAACTTCGTGTCCCTTGCCTCATGTTAACATCCGGCCTAGACGCACAGTTCGGGACCCCCTACCCGAGATCCGCCGGTTTTGACACCGACATTGGTGCTTTCATTGAGAGTTCCTCTGTGTCGTCGCCGTCAAGCTTGATGGCTCCTACGATCATCGATAGTGATGCGGTCCAAGGTGAAACTTGTCTCCCTGGACAGATCTCTGTCTTCGGCGGCTTTGCACTGCAGGCCAATTCACTTGGCCATCTGGAGCAGATCGAAAGCTATCCCCCTGGCCGTCAGGTCAGATTTGGAAGTTTAAACTACACGGCTGACATCCGCGGGGGCTTGATCTTCGACGGATTCGAGCCACTGCCGAGCGCGCCGCACTGCCACGACGAGCATGATCTAGCTCCGCCGCCTAACAATGCCCTGAAGGCCGCACCCGCAACGGCTTCGTCCCTTAATTCGGAGCCAACCGCGCCGACCGAGGATGGGTGGTTGGACGCCGCCTCGGGGGCTGCGATCCTAACGGCGATCGAGCCGAATACCAGCCCCGCACTCCGCGAGACTCATGATTCCAAGGAGCCGGACTCCTCTCCGGACTCCGAACCATTCGCGCCTCTGCCGATCGAATCCGATTGGGCGCCGATCATGGAGTTTACTGCCGCAGACATCTTTCAGCACTCGCCCTTTGGCGATATTATAAAATCACTAAAGTCTCTCTCTTTGTCAGGAGAGCCCTGGCCGGACTACGGTCAGCGAGATTGGGATGCGGACGATGAAGAAATTCAAAGCCCACCCACCACCCACTTTGTAGCCACTGTCGATGATTTAACCGACATGCTCGACTTCGACTCCGAAGACATCGACGGTATGGACGCCGATGAAGGAGACGATGAAGAACCAGCACCTATTGGGCCCTGGAACGCCACCTCGTCATATGACGTATACATGGTGGACGCACCAAAAGATGACGATGAGGAGCGGAAGGACGCACCGAAGGCTTGTTCCCTCGAAAAGCAGTCATAGCGGCGACGCAAGCTCCGCCCCAAATCCCGCCTTGACAAAAATAGCGATCACACAGACCCAGCGCTGGAGCAGGGCGAACCGCTGCCGGACAACGACAATCCAGATAATCAAACCGATCAAACAAATCCTATCAAGGATAATGGTATGGACGACATAACATCGGACAGACACCTGGAGCAGCAGACTGCCCGTAAAAGGCTTGTTGCCACCACGAGGAGTCTGAAAAAGCAGAAGAAAAGGCTCAAGGCCGCGCAAGACACACTCCAAATCAAATGGAGTAAAATACTCAACACTGCAGCAAGGTACGGCGACAATCGCCCCTCCAAGAGCTACCCAAAGCGGAAGCTGCTACCCGAATTCGATGAGGAGGCCTCAGAACCCCCACAACCAAATATCAAAGCAGCCACCTGGTCGGATAGACGACCCCTCTACCAACACAGAGCAGCATACAACGCCGCTCACAATACAATACGCGACCCATGCGAGGGCTCGCACCCAAAGGACGGCGCAACAAGATCCATCTATGGACCACGCAAGCGCGCCCCATCATACAATGCAACACAACAAACATCCGAACAATGCGGTACACCTAGCTACAGGGGTGCCGCACACCCCCTATGTTTCACCGATGAGGTGCTGGACCACGAATTTCCAGAGGGATTCAAGCCCGTAAACATAGAGGCATATGACGGAACAACAGACCCTGGGGTCTGGATTGAGGACTACATCCTTCATATCCATATGGCTCGAGGAGATGATCTCCATGCCATCAAGTACCTACCCCTCAAGCTCAAAGGGACAGCTCGTCACTGGCTCAAAGGCCTCCCTGAAAGCTCCATTGGAAGTTGGGAAGAGCTCGAAGACGCCTTTCGGGCAAATTTTCAAGGGACTTATGTCCGACCTCCGGATGCAGACGATTTGAGTCATATAACTCAACAGCCCGGAGAGTTAGCCCGAAAGCTTTGGAACAGGTTTCTTACTAAAATGAACCAAATTGTCGACTGTCCGAACGCCGAAGCCTTGGCAGATTTCAAGCATAGCGTCCATGACGAATGGCTCGCCAGACACCTCGGCCAAAATAAGCCGATAACGATGGCCGCATTAACAAACCTCATGACTCACTTTTGCGCGGGTGAGGACAGCTGGCTAGCCAGATGCAGCACCAGTGACCCCAGTACATCTGAAGTTAGAGATGGAAACGAGAAATCACGGTGCAACAGCAATAACAAACACCGGAATAAAGAAGACAGCACGAAGGGCATGGGAGTAAATGCTGGATTCAAAAGCTCTTGGCCAGGTCAAAAGCCGCCCCCTAAAGGCACCAGGGATGAATTGTCCAGCCTCCACAAAATCCTGGACCAAGTATGTCAGATTCATAGTACCCCTGGTAAACCTGCTAATCATACCCACAGAGAATGTTGGGTCTTCAAGCAGTCCGGCAAGCTCAACGCCGTACACAAGGGGGAGGATACACCAAGTGAAGACGAGGACGAGCCCCCCAAGCAAGACACAGGGGAACAACAGAAATTTCCACCAGAAGTCAAAACAGTAAACGTGTTACACGTAATCAAGGGAAAAAACAATGTGGCACTCCCAGGAAAATATACCCAAGTGCCTGTCACCACGAAGTCCTGCCACTGGTCATCTCAACCGATCACTTTCGACCATCGCGATTACTCAGCAAGTATCCGACAGGCAGGATGGGCTGCCCTGGTATTAGACCCAGTAATTGGCGGATATCACTTCACAAGAGTCTTGATGGACGGCGGCAGTAGCCTAAACCTAATATATCAGGATACAATCTGCGGGATGGGGTTAGACCCAACACAAATTTGCCATAGCAATACTACCTTTAAAGGAGTAACGCCAGGCCCAAGAGCTCGCTGTACGGGCTCCCTCCTACTACAAGTTATAATCGGCTCCCCCGATAACTTCCGTCGCGAGCATTTAACTTTCCACATCGCTCCGTTTCAAAGTGGCTATCAAGCACTGCTCGGACGCGAAGCTTTCGCTCGCTTTAATGCAATAGCACACTACGCCTCCCTCACACTTAAGATGCCCGGTCCACGTGGCATCATTACAGTGCACGGAAATATCAAGTGATCTCTGCACGCCGAAGAGAGTGAGGCTGCCTTGGCAGCCGCACACTAAAGGCGCCCGGACAAGCGAAAGCAACCAATAGGTCGTCAAGACCTCAGATACAACTAATCGAGTCCGGTGCTGCTACTTATAAAGAATAAATGGTCACACCCCTATTTGTCAATACAAGGGGCTCAACACGCGCAGACGAGTGGCAATTTCTTCTCATCTTGAATTATACATGGTTTCTTTAACAAACTATCTTTTTGCACGACAACTTTTTCACCTAAATTTCTCTGTTTTACAGACGATCATCGTGCCACACCCGTCCAGGATACGGCACAACGGAGACACAGGCGAAGACATGCAGCAGGGACCCGCTCCAAGGATTCTTTTTAGATTAAGACCCTGTGTAAACCTTTCTTACTGTCTCTTGTTGATACATATCCACCGTTGAGAAGGATGCTGACGTTTTGACATGTGGCCACGCCAGAAAAATGCACGTACCTGGACACAAGGGGCTTCTTACAAAGGCCATTATTTCGGCCCGGTTTATACCACAAAGACCGAATACCTTAGGGAGTGTTCGGCGTCGCGAGTTTGGCCCTATATGCATCAGCTCCGAATCATTGTCTTTGGTCAAATGTTGGGTTTGCCCGGCTCCTGTGTTTTGGTGCCTTACGTTCCGCTTTACCGGCTAAGGTAGCACCAGGAGAACTACTGCGATTGTGCCCTGGTTCATCTGGACGAGCACCTTAGTAGAGAAAGTCGAAAAGTGACTGTCATGATATAGCGTGAGACTGGTCAACCACTCGATGACCTATTGGAATGTTAGAATTCCTCTGCCTTAACGAAGGGCCGTTTTCCGGCCAGCCATGTGCACACCCCGGGATCGGGAAAGTGCGGAGCCACCAGGGGCTATTTAGTAGCCCCACTGTCAAACTCCTATGGCTAAGTGAAAGTGCTAAAGCATTATAGTTCGGTTGCCTCTCTCGCTCCGCTATCACCTCCTTAATAGGACCAAGACGTTGGGTTAAGTGTGAACGCATGTTTTTGCAAGCACCTCCGCATTATATGCGTGAGGGTTGAAGCCGACGGCTGCAATCTTTCAGGTTATACACATGTATACATAAACGGCCGCCCAGGAGGCATCATATTACTTTCAGGCAAAAGTATAAAAATAGCCTTATAAAAATTTATAAAAGCATTTCGCTTACAATGAGATTACATATCACTCAAACATAATATTTTTTGAGCACTGGGTCTCTATGAAACGAGCACCCTCAAGAACTTCTTCAAAGTAGTGCTCAGCAGCCCTTCGACCTATGGCCGAATCTCGCGCTGCAACAGTGGTAGCATCCATCTCTGCCCAGTATGCTTTAACACGGGCAAAGGCCATCCGTGCGCTCTCTATGCACGCCGACCTCTTCATCGCATTAATGCGCGGCACCACGTCAAGGAACTGCTGCACCAAGCTAAAATAGTTGTTCGGTTTTGACCTTTCCGGCCACAGCTGATCCACAACAGACCTCATGGAGAGTCCGGACAACCTATTTAGTTTGGCCCATTCGGCTAATTGGTCAGTCAATGAAAGCGGACGCTCGGGAGAATGGAATTGTCTCCAAAATAGCTGGTCTACTTCATGGTTCGTCTGACCCTGGAAATACTTGGCCGCATCGGCAGCGCTCGCCGCCAAATCCATATATACATCCTCCGAACTCCACAGCTGATCCAGAGGGACATACCGTGGATCTCCGAACTTCCTCCGCAACATAAAGGATTTCCCAGCTACAATATCCCCGGCTTCCCGCAGCTCCTCCTTCTTTGCCCTCATAGCAGAGCGGAGGTCCTTTTTCGTCGTAGCAGCCTTCTCAAGGTCCGATGCCTTCGCTTGGTTTTCCTTTTCAAGAACCCGGCAACGGTCGGCGGCGGCTTTTAATTCTATGGCCGTCTTGGCCATCTTGTCTCGGCTCTCGCCATGCGCGGCCTTCTCGGCTTGCAACTCTTCGGCCACCTTCAAAGCAGCCGCATTACCCAACCTCGCTTGTTCCTTGGCTCGGGCAAGTTCTGCCCGCAAGGCTTCAACAGTGGCAGCTCCATCTGCAGTCACAACATATTAAATATACTGGCATCATGCTGCTCTTCCTATGTGGCGTTTACCAGATAATGACACTTACCCTGTGGCTCGTCAAGCCTTTTGTTAACAAGCTCGATGTCGGCGTCTGCCGCATCCAACTGCCGTTCTAAATGGGCAAACTCGCTAGTCCGCCTAGCCACCGGAGCTTCCATCACCTGCACATAGAGGCAGTATGGTTATTACCTGGGAATATGATCCTCTGTTCGTCGTCGTTTCCGACTACAACCAGAGTCTCAGGGGCTACTATCTACACAGGGCACACCTAGCATGTGCAAGACTATCATACATTCTTTTACGTACCTCAAAGCCTATTAATAGACTCATAAAAGCTTCATGCAATCCGCTTTTGGCGGACGATATTCTCTCCATCACCGTATTCATCAGCACATAGTGTTCATCTGAGATGACCGCTCGCCCCACCAACTCCCTCAGAACATCCGATCGCACACTAGACGGCGCCGGACTCTTTTGTCTGCTCTCTTTGGGAGCCGGACACTGGGAGCTTCGGGGGTCAATGGGATTATCTTCTGGCCTCACCGGACTCGAAGAGGCCCTCCGCGACGACACTTCAGGGTCGCCCGCTTCCGGAGCGGAGGAGTCCGGAGGAGGCGTTTCGCCCTCCATCATCTCTGGAAGAAGATCCCCCAAAGACAAGCTCATTTGAGAGGGGCTAAGGCTCGAACTACAAAAATATATGCGGTGGTTATTTTCTCAAAAGAAAAAGATGGCATATTTGTACTATTAAAATATTTCGGGTCACTTACGACTCGCGGGAGAATTGATCCCCCCGCGAACTTTGTGTGGCAACAGCGCCCCCAAAAGGTAGAACCCTCTATGGGAGACTTCTTCCCCCGTTTGGAAGCTTCGGCTTCCGAATCCCCGGGTGCAGTCCTTTTCCTCTTCTGGTCGTCTTCCTTCATGGAGACGCTCGCTCCCTCGGCTAGAATGGGCAGCGTTCGGGGCCCGTGTCCACCCGCATTATCCTCCACAGTATCTTCCTTCAAGGGCTCCGGGCAAGGTGCGGTCTGGAGCATCTTTTCCAATACCGGATTTTCCAAACCCTCAGGGAGGGGGGCCGAACACCGAATCAACTTTGCCTTTGTTAGCTAGTCCTGGTCAAAAAGGAGAGATAGTATGTTCGGCCGAAAGATGCCTTACCTGTTCGGCGGCGCGGTTACTACTCAGGCCCACGTCCTCGGTGATTTCCGGACACTCGACCTGAGGTCCGAAGAATGACTTGTACATCTCCTCGTGCATCAGGCCGAGAAAATTTTGAATGACACGCGGTCCCTCGGGATTGAACTCCCACAGGCGAAGAGGCCGGCGTTTGCAAGGCTGGACTTGACGAACCAGCATAACTTGTATTACCGCAAACAAACTGAAATCTCCATTGAAGAGATCTCGAATGCGGGTTTGCAGTATAGGCACGTCCTAGGATGGACCCCAGCTCAGACCTCTGCTGATCCATGACATCAGCTGTGGTGGAGGGCCCGAGCGGAAAATAGGGGGGCCGCCCACTTGGCACTTCTAGGAGCCGTGATGTAGAACCACTCTTGTTGCCACAATTTAGACACCTCTGGGATGGAACCTTTGGGCCACGAAGCTCCCGTCATCTTGCGTATTGACGCACCTCCACACGCTGCATGTTGCCCCTCGATCATCTTCGGCTTCACTTCAAAGGTCTTGAGCCATAGGCCAAAGTGAGGGGTAACCCGGAGGAAGGCCTCGCACACGACGATAAATGTCGTGACATGAAGAAAGGAGTCCGGAGCTAGATCATGGAAGTCTAGCCCGTAGTAAAACATCAAACCCCTGACGAAAGGATCCAGAGCAAGGCCTAGACCTCGGAGGAAGTGGGAGACGAACACGATGTTCTATTGGGTTCGGGGGTGGGGACGGCCTGCCCTTGGGGAGGCAGCCGATGCAAAATTTCGGCGGTCAGATATCTGGCCTCCCTCAACTTTTTGATGTCTTCTTCCATGACGGAGGAAGGCACCCATCGGCCTTGAAGGCTAGATCCGGTCATGACTGAAGGTTCGGAGCACCTGACCTGAACTTTGGGCACTTGAGCTTGAGGTGGGGGAAGGATTCGCTTGAGCACGGGAGGGAAAAATAAAAGCCTTGTCCCTTTATAAAGAGGGTGAATATCAAGCGTCCTCTCCATGTCCGTTTGGACTTGCCTATAATCTAGGAGTCCTAGAAGCGGTTGGGTTACCCACGCCCGTATTGATGAGAATCCCGGAATAAGGGGACACGATCTCTGCTTTAACAAGACGTGCCAAGGAAACTGCCTCGCATGACGCGCTGAGGTGGGATAATGAAACGACTTGGATAAAGGCTTGGCCGTGGTGTGTCACACTACGGAATACGTCAGCAGATTAGACTTGTGTAAATATTATTCTCTCTATGGCAATATGTGGAAACTTGTTTTGCAGAGCCGGACACTATCTTGGTGTTCAAAATCTTCTATGAAGTACTTGGAGGAGGAACCCGCCTTGCAATGCCGAAGACAATCTGCGCGCCGGACTCGTCGTCATTGAAGCCTGGTTCAGGGGCTACTGAGGGAGTCCTGGATTAGGGGGTGTCCGGATGGCCGGACTATACCTTCAGCCCGACTCCTGGACTATGAAGATATAAGATTGAAGACTTCGTCCCGTGTCCGGAAGGGACTTTCCTTGGCGTGGAAGGCAAGCTTGGCGATACGGATATGCAGATCTCCTACCATTGTAACCGACTTTGTGTAACCCTAACCCTCTCCGGTGTCTATATAAACCGGAGGGTTTTAGTCCATAGGACAACATACACAACTACAATCATACCATAGGCTAGCTTCTAGGGTTTAAGCCTCTCCGATTTCGTGGTAGATCTACTCTTGTACTACCCATATCATCAATATTAATCAAGCAGGACGTAGGGTTTTACCTCCATCGAGAGGGCCCGAACCTGGGTAAAACTTCGTGTCCCTTGCCTCCTGTTACCATCCGGCCTAGACGCACAGTTCGGGACCCCCTACCCGAGATCCGCCGGTTTTGACACCAACACTCGCTGACAACTTCACCTCCACTGTTGCTGCCCAACCGCAACAAGAAATTCCTCAGGCTGCTGCATCTGCTCAGCCTAGTGAAGAAAATGCCAGCACCGCTGATGACACTCAGGCTGCTGAAGAAAATGCTAATTCCAGGGCTGATGACTGCATTCCAGCTACTGAAGAAATTGCCAGGGCAACCTCTAGTGTTGCGCCGGAACAAATGAAGAAGTCAGGGCAACTGCATCAGTTGTGCCTGAAGATCTTGAACCAAATTCCTCTGCTCCTCCTGCGCCTACACCAACTCCTATTCCTCCATCTGCATCAGATGTGAAGAAGACCAAGGCTGCAGAGCGTGCAGTTGTGAAGAAAAGGAAGGCATCAATTGCATCAAATTCTTCAGCTCAGAAGAAAATGAAGCCACTGACAAGCTCCTATGACAATCCAATTGATGTCGTTCCTGTCTCATCCATGCCATCAAAGGACCTTGTTCCTTTTGATGAAGAATACATGATCCCAAGCGGATCAGATGATGACATTCCTTCTCCTGCTTCGTCAGAGCAGTTGGATGAAGAAATTGAGGTGGATGAAAACCCATCAGCCCCAATTATCTCATCGCTCATGCCTCAGTTCACTTCTGAAGAGGCCGACATTGAAGAAATGGATGAAGAAGTTGATGTGGACATTGGATGCACCACGCCAGTGCTGAATGATGACTTTTGGGAAAGTCAGCACCCCAATTCTCCTTTGTTCACTCCTCTGCAACAAATTCCTCAGTCCCCAGTGACTACTGAAGTTCAAATGGGATTGGAAGAGCCTCATGCCACACCGTCTGTCCATGAAGAAATTCCAGCCACTAGTGCCAAAGAAAATGTAAATGAAGAATTGAAGTCCCAGGCTGCCAATGAAGAAGAACCTGAAAATCCTCAGCCTGTGGAACCTGAGATCGAGATCCCTGAGGTTGTGATGCAATTGACTGACAATGCTCACCCCAAGCCAAAGGATCCCTTCTCGAAGAAACAAAAATTCAAGGCTGATGACTTCTTTGGCGAGCATGTATTCTTCACTAACTACAACCCTTATGACTCTGCTTGTCTAAGGAGGAAGCGTTTCTGGACTGCAAGCCAGGCCAACTTGTATTCTTCACTGCTTTTCATTAAGGACAAAATCTTCTACCATGAGCATATTCCTCACGTGGACATGGAATCGTTGCCTTGTTTCTCTCCTGTCCTCGGTGTGCTTCATGATGCAAGCCTCCTCAACTTTTGCTCTGATACTGTTGATTGGAATGAAGAGCTTATTCTTCAGTTCTACGCTACACTATATATCACATGTGATCCTGAAGATATCAACACCTGGGTCTTGGACTAGATGACCGATAACACTCACTATAAGGCACCGTCCTCTGAATTACTTCACGCCCTGCCCATCAGTCCACCCAGTGAAGGAGCTCGCTGCATGTACCAAGAACTTGAACTCACTACTCATTACATGCAAGTTCTAATGAAGCGTCTGAAGCCCGGTCAAGCCCCAAGGACCAAATTCCTTGTGAAGGACTTACTCTATGTGCCCAGAATAGTCTATCACATTTTGACAAGGACAATGAGTCCTATCAAAGGCCACGACTCATCTGATGAGGAAATTGTTGGCATCATGAAGGATCTGCTATTCAACATCATTCATAGCATTCCTGTCAATTACTATGATTTCTTCATGAGAACTCTGACCAATGTTGCTCTCTCTCCATTTGAGTTGAAGCCTTATGCTCCTTGGATTATGAGATTCCTCAGAACAAGGTCTTCACTCAACTACAAGGCTGATTTTCAAAATCACCTCAGCTACCTGCCTCTGATTGAAGTCCTCAAGCAGACTTTTACTTCCACTGATGAAAAGGGCAAGGCACCTGTTGTCATTGATGAAGGCATTCATCCATTGGATGGCCAGTTTCGCAAAGCTGCATCTTATTCCACCAATGATGACTCTACCACTCATGACTCTGCTGCAAATGCATCCAAGTCAAATCCTCAAGCCACAGCTCCCAGGGTGATGACTGACCGTGAGCTGCTTCTTAGTCTTCACCAGAAGGTGGATCGCAACCATAAATGGGTTAAGCGTCAGTTTGGTTCAATTCTTCACAACATGACTGCTACACATAATGCAGTGAAGAAAAATCATTACTACCTCCATGAAGTTTTTGGTCACACCTGGGTTGTCTTATCACATATGTATGGCGAAGAAGATCTGAAGCAAATGGGTCTTATCACAACTTTATGGTGAAGAAGATCTGAAGAAATTCAAGAAGGTCAAAGTTCCTACCTTGGTGGCCAGCTCCTATTCTTCATCCCGCGACACCAACGAGTATGAAGACTTGGACGACACTGCGGCAGGCCCTGCTGTTGTGGATCTAAGACTGAAAGTAGAATGGGGGTAGGTATGAGGAGGCAAGGTCCTAGCTATGGTGAAGTTGTACACACGAGTTTTACGAGTTCAGGCCCTTCGCGGAAGAAGTAATAGCCCTACGTCTTGGTGCCCGGAGGCGGTCGACTGGATTATGTATATGTGTGTGTTTACAGGGGGTGCGAACCCTTGTCTCAGTGAAGGGGGTGGCTTATATAGAGTGCGCCAGGACCCCAGCCAACCCATGTTACAAAGAGTTTAAGGTACATAAAGAGATGGCGTTACTGGTAACGGTAGCCTTAAAGGTTACAGGGTGGACGCTTGCCCGTTGCTGTTCTCGACGGCTCTTGGTCTTCAAACAGTTCGAATGGATTCCTGTATGGTCGAATGATCGTGTGGTCGAGTGACCCAAAGAAGGAGGAGTCTCTGAGTGACTGGTAGGTCGAGTGGATTGTACTCGACACCTTTGTTGGGCCCTCCCTATCATCTCTTGAGCTTCTTTGCTTCTAAGACAGTGACCTTGGATAGGACATATAGGTCAGGCCTATTACCCTACCCCAGGTTTATGTCCTCATCATTAGCCCCCAAATGGATTGAGGTCTGAGTGAAAAGAAGGTTGAAAATGATCTTGTCTTGATTCTTGTGTTTCCCAACTATTCACTTCTGAACAGAGGTCAGTGTTGGATTTTCGGCTTCGTTTCAGTCACCTTGATCGATTCAGAAATTGCCGATTGGTTTTATAATGTCACCTGTCGAGTGTTGCCTTTGACGGGAAATCTTTGGCGTGACTAGTTGCGGCGGATCCTGGATTTCACGGGATTCAAAATTTCAGGGGAATCGCGCCGGACGGTGCATGTCGTGGTAAGCGGAGTGGATAAACAGGAATGTTTCGATTTCCGCGCCACCTTTTTCGCCATGTATCTCGCGTGCGACTGTTGAGGGATTTGACAGGATCACCCAGGCACGCGCGTCAGCCACTCGGAAGTGGGCCTTTAAAAGCGGCGAGGCTGAGGCGCCTGCACTGTGCGCGTCCATTCTCCTTCTTCCTCTTGCTCCACCGCCGCATCCGGCTTCTCCACTCTCGATGCCGCCGCTCCGCCGCCATGGGAAAGGAAAAGACGGCGATGCTGGAATGCGCGAAGAAGGTGACGGGGGCGGCGAAGGGCAAGAAGATGAATCAGGGATCTTCATCGCGCTCGGGGCTGCCACCAGGTTGGATCCAGGGTGATTGGATCCGATCTTTGATTCGGCAAGAGGATTTGGATGAGCTAGCCGAGTCAAGGTTGATCGTCCACAAGGCTGCCTGTTTGCCGGAAGGGGAGACGGAGCCGCAGCCGTGGCCAGGTGAGTGCGTTTTGCTTGCTACTCATGTCGATCGTGGTTTCTCGCTTCCTCCGCATCTTTTTTTCTGGGGTTTCTTGGATTTCTTTGGGTCCCAACTCCATCATTTCACTCCCAACACCATCACGTATCTTGCTGTGTTCGTGTCCATGTGCAAGAATTTCTTGGGGTGTCGACCGCACTGGGGTCTTTTCAAGCACATTTTCACCATCAGATCGCAAATAGTGAAGAAAGAAAACTCAAAGGACGAGAAAACCCACATTATCCAGATGTGTGGGGGTTTGGGTATCCAGAAGAGGAAAAGGAGTTCCTTTCCTCCGATGACACTTCCTGAGTCGGTCAGAGGCTGGCAGTCGACCTGGTTCTTCTGCAAGGATATTGCGACTCCAGGCCAGTCGACTGGAGTTCCTCCTTTTTCTTTCGACCATGTTCAGACTCCTTCCTCATTGAAAGTGACCGCTGCGGAGAAGGCGGAGACAGGAATGCTAGTCGAGAGGGTAGTCCAGCTGATCAACCAAGGCGTCATCGGCATTGATTTGTTGGAGGTGTTCCTCAATCGGCGCATCCAGCCGCTCCAGGCCCGTGACAATTCCATGTGGATGTACTCCGGCACTGGCGACACCGCTCGGGTTCATCCAGAGGAGGTGCCGGCCGAAACAGTGGCTCAATGGCTGACGGGCATCACCGGGAACAAGGACAACCCCAGGGGCTCTAGGAGAGTCGACCCTTTCAGCAACAGCAACCAGCCAGACAAGGTTTGGCCAATATGACCGATTGCATTTGAATGCATTTTCCGACTATTTGTTAATCCGACTAATTTCCACTCGACTTCGTGTCTTGTAGATTTACATGAGATGTACTCAATGCCCAATGGTGAACAAGCTCTGGAGCAGGACCATGAGGGCGGGGACAGCACGGAGGAGAGTGGTGAATGGGAGTCACCAGACGACGATGATGAAGATGAGAGCGACGAGTCAGACAACGAGGAAGCGGTCGACTCACCGCCTCGTTCGGAACATCGATCTAAGCAACGCCACGATCCTGTGGGCAGGCGCGGTAAGTCTGTGGCCTCGAGTGTTCCATCTCAAAAGCACGCTCGGTCTCCGACTCCAGAGCTGGCTGAGAAAGTCATCAAGCAGCCCAAGATCAATCCCTCGAAGGCCCGGGAGACCTTGTCTAAGATCAAGATGGATGTTCCTGTTGCTTCTGGGTAAACGTTCTTTCCATGTTTCTTTGCTTTGACTGATTCTCCTATCCTGACCGAGTAGATGATGAACTTTTCCAGCCCGGCCTCCGCCACGACTAATATGGATATTGACAAGGTCTCAAATGATGAGGAAACCAACGACGTCGCTACCTCCAAAGCCAGTAAGTCTGTCCGACTCGAATTTAGTCGATCGACTGGACTGTTGGTCAGTCGTCTCTCTGATTTTTCTTATTTGCTGTAGTTCCATGAGATGTTGTTGTGCTTCCGGATGATGAAGAAGAAGAAGTGCCTCTGAGGGAAAGGAGGAGGAGGGACCATGGACTGAGCAGGAAAGCGCCTGAGGCTCAGGTTCCTCAGTCGACACTTATGCCTGGGGCGGCGGTGGAGCGATTTGTAGATCTGGCTCGCACCAACGTCACTTTCGCTATCCCGCTGTCGACTGACTGTCCATCAGGGTCAGCTGCTTAGACACCTGCTGTTCCAGTACAACTCCAAGCATCAGACCCGATGGGTGCTTCGACTGTTCTGCCATCATCTCTTTTCACTGCGTACCAAACTCCAAATGACCCACCGAGTGCCGCCAAGGAAGCTCTTCTTCAGTTGAATCTTGGGATGGGAAGATGAAAGGGGTGCACGAGGCCAGTCAGGTGGCCTTCAACGCCGGTGCTACTCTGCAAACCAATGTCCAAGTTAGTTGGTTTTCCGATTGATCTTACTTCTCATCCACCCACTAGGGTTTGTCTGCTCTAAAGTCGTATAGGTCTTCCACTTCAGTCGACTTGGATTTTCGAACTAGTGGGGGCATGCTGAGTGCACCCACTGGGTGTAGTCCCCGAGACCATAGTTGACTGCGGGCAGTCGACTGTGGTTTGAAACTCTAAATTTTCTCACTCGATCTGGGCGGGTCATGTTGAGTGACAACCTGAACCAGTGGGGGCATGCCAAGTGCACCCACTGGGTGTAGTCCCCGAGACCGTGGTGGACTGCGGGCAGTCGACTATGGTCTGAGAACAACTGTCTTCGCTTTCTTTTCTTTTTTTTGACTCGATCTAGGCAGACCATGCCGAGTGTTGAATCCAACCAGTGGGGGCACGCTAAGTGCACCCACTGGGTGTAGTCCCCGAGACTGCCATTGAATGTTTGATTCAGCGGTAGTATTAGAGTAACTTTCACTGTGATGCTTTTTTGTCTCTGTCGACTGATATGTGTTATATATTGACTGTAGAAATCTTGTAATCTTGGGGCTCAACTTTCTACACTGAACAAGCAGCAAATCAGCCTCAACCTTGATCTTGAATTGGCCAATAAGAATCTCAAGACTGCTCGTGACGAAGTAGCTGCCATGGGAGGTAACCAATCGACAACTGTCCATCTTATGACTGGCACATTTCCTTTCCATTTTTTTGAACCGAGTGATTTCACTCGAGCAGATGTATGTAGTGAAAACCTTCAACTCCAAGCTTGTCTGAAGAATGTTATTTCTTTAGAGAAAATGAAGCAGGCTCTGGAGAAGAAGGATCTGGATCTTGCTGCCGCACAGAAGGAGGCGCGAGAGAAAACAACACTTGCTGACAAGAAGCTTGCTTCAGTTGGCAAGTTAGAAGAAGAGAACTCCAAACTGAAGACTGATGTCTCTAACGCCAATCGGGAGGTTGAGCGACTGAAGAAGGACAAGGACAAGTTGTCTAATGAGATTGGGAGCCTCAAAGCCAAGAAGGGCGAGATGGAGTCTTATCTAGGCCAGACTGCTGCTCAGCTGGTCTTAAAACTTGAAGGTACTGAAGTTCGACTGACTTGTTATGGTCGATTGACAGGTCTTATTATATTGTCGAATCACCATTCATCCGACCGTGCAAAGCTTTGCCGGGACTTTGAAGCGAAAACTGGGCGGGTCGAGATGGGTCTCGACCCCATAAATTACCCAGTCAAAGATGACGTCGCAATGAATTTGCTGCGGTTGGAATCTCGCATGGACATCGCAGTTGCTTATCTTGCCCGCCTGAAGGCGGCGATGACTCGGGTTGATGCTGAACTCTGGCCTCAAGCAGAACTGTCTCAAGACCTCGAGTCTCTGATGGCCCGACTAAATCAAATACATGAGCCAGTGCAAGAATTGAAGAAGTCATCTTCTCGCTGTAGCGCTGATGTCGCCCTGTCCCTGGTCCGAGTGCACTGCAAGGATGTCAAAGAGGACAAGCTGGCGGAGCACAAGGTTGCTAACACAAAAAGGCACACTTTCTAGTCCTTTATGGATACTTCCCTTGATGCCGCCACTCGCATCGCAGACGGCATAGACCTTGACAATTTCTGCGATCCAGCCAGCCGTCCTCCTGGCGAGTGACCAAAAACATTATGCTTCACCTTTATTTGCCTTAGAATGCCGAGTGATTGTGTAATCATTAAACTTCTTCGGGCTTGATGCTCGAGTATTTTGGATCCGTGGTTCAGAGCTTTGGGATTTATCTGAAATTGGTTTATCTTCGAATATGCTTGCGTTCGCCTTCGAGTGGAACTTGTTCTTCACTCGGAATAATCTTTGTATCTGTGACGCAGCTCCGAAGAAAAGGTTGCAGTCGACCTGCACCTCATCATCCTTGCGGATAGGGATGGAGCACATGTTGTACTTGTGGCGCAGCTCCAAGGAGAGGATTACAGTCGACCTGCGCCTCATCGTCCTTGCGGATAGTGATGGAGCGCATGTTGTACTTGTGGCGCAACTCCGAGGAGAGGATTGCAGTCGACCTGCACCTCGTCGTCCTTGCGGATAGGGATGGAGTGCACGTTGAACTTGTGGCGCAGCTCTGAGGAGAGGATTGCAGTCGACCTGCACCTTGTCGTCCTTGCGGTTAGGGATGGAGCGCACATTGTACTTGTGGCGCAGCTCTGAGGAGAGGATTGCAGTCGACCTGCACCTCGTCGTCCTTGCAGATAGGGGTGTTTTCAAACTTAGGCGAGTACTGGACTGCAGCTAAGCCCCCGAGTGTGAGGTTTGCTCATCACTTGGTAGGATTTTTTAAACTTAGGCGAGTACTGGACTGCATCTAAGCCCCCGAGTGTGAGATTTGCTCATCACTCGGTAGGATTTTTTAAACTTAGGCGAGTACTGGACTGCAGCTAAGCCCCCGAGTGTGAGATTTGCTCATCACTCGGTAGGATTTTTCAAACTTAGGTGAGTACTGGACTGCAGCTAAGCCACCAAGTGTGAGGTTTTCTCATCACTCGGTAGGATTTTTTTAAACTTAGGCGAGTACTAGAATGCAGCTAAGCCCCTGAGTGAGAGGCTTGCTCACCACTCGGTAGGATTTTTTCAAACTTAGGCGAGTATTGGACTATAGCTAAGCCCCCGAGTGTGAGGTTTGCTCATAACTTGGTAGGATTTTTCAAACTTAGGCGAAACGGATTCACAACTAAGCCCCCGAGTGAGAGGCTTGCTCATCACTCGGCAGGATTTGTTAAACTTAGGCGAAACGGATTCGCATCTAAGGCACCCACTGGGGGATTTAGAACATAAAAAAAGAACAACGATCATTTATGAGAATGTAAAACCGTGTCTTTGATAATCAAACTAAGGGATATTTCTTATTACATTTCAATAGTCTGAATGCTTAAATGTAAAAGGGGCGGAGCAACTCCGCATTCCAAGCGTGTGGCTCGTCTTTCTTATGCTCGACATTGTAGAGGTGGTACGCTCCGTTTGTTGGGGAACATAGTAATTTCAAAAAAAATCCTACGCACACGCAGGATCATGGTGATGCATAGCAACGAGAGGGGAGCGTGTCATCCACGTACCCTCGTAGATCATTAAGCGGAAGCGTTATGACAACGCGGTTGATGTAGTCATACGTCTTCACGATCGACCGATCCTCAGTACCGAACGTACGACACCTCCGCGTTCAGCACACATTCAGCTCGGTGTCGTCCCATGAACTCACAATCCAGTAGAGCTCGGGGAAGAGTTTCGTTAGCACGACGGCGTAGTGACGATGTTGATGAAGCTACCGCAGCAGGGCTTCGTCTAAACACTGCTACAGTAAGACCGAGGTGGATTATGGTGGAGGGGGGCACCGCACATGGCTAGGAGAGATCTTTGTGATCAACTTGTGTGTCTAGAGGTGCCCCCTTGCCCCTATATATAAAGGAGCAAGCGGGAGGCCGGCCGGCCCTTGTTGGCGCGCCTAGGAGGAGGAATCCTCCTCCTAGTAGGAGTAGGATTCCTCCCTTTCCTACTCCTACTAGGAGGGCGAAAGGCAGGGAGAGAAATAGAAGGAAAGGGGGGCGCCCCCCCCCTTCTCCTAGTCCAATTCGGACAGGGGGAAGGGGGCGCGCTGCCTGCCCTAGGCCGGTCCCTCTCTCTTTCCCTTATAGCCCAACAAGGCCCATTAGCTCCCGGGGGGTTCCGGTAACCCCTCCGGTACTCCGGTAAAATCCCGATTTCACCTGGAAGTATTCCGATGTCCAAATTTAGGCTTCCAATATATCAATCTTTATGTCTCAACCATTTCGAGACTCCTTGCATGTCCGTGATCAAATCCGGGACTCCGAACTACCTTCGGTACATCAAAACATATAAACTCATAAAACCGATCGTCACAGAACTTTAAGTGTGTGGACCCTACGGGTTCGAGAACTATGTAGAAATGACCGAGACACGTCTCCGGTCAATAACCAATAGCGGAACCTGGATGCTCATATTGGTTCCTACATATTCTACGAAGATCTTTATCGGTTAAACCGCACAACACTATACGTTGTTCTCTTTGTCATCGATATGTTACTTGCCCGAGATTCGATCGTCGGTATCCAATACCTAGTTCAATCTCGTTACCGGCAAGTCTCTTTACTCGTTCTGTAATAAATCATCCTGTAACTAACTCATTAGTTATCATGCTTGCAAGGCTTATAGTGATGTGTATTACCGAGAGGGCCCAGAGATACCTCTCCGACAATCGGAGTGACAAATCGTAATCTTGATCTATGCCAACTCAACAAGTACCATCAGATATACATGTAGAGCACCTTTATAATCACCCAGTTACGTTGTGACGTTTGGTAGCACACAAAGTGTTCCTCCGGTATTTGGGAGTTGCATAATCTCATAGTCATAAGAACATGTATAAGTCATGAAGAAAGCAATAGCAGTAAGCAAACGATCAAGTGCTAAGCTAACGGATTGGGTCAAGTCAATAACATCATTATCCTAATGATGTGATCCCGTTAATCAAATGACAACTCATGTTTATGGTTAGGAAACATAACCATCTTTGATCAACGAGCTAGTCAAGTAGAGGCATACTAGTGACACTCTGTTTGTCTATGTATTCACACATGTATTATGTTTTCGGTTAATACAACTCTAGCACGAATAATAAACATTTACCTTGAAATAAGGAAATAAATAATAACTTTATTATTGCCTCTAGGGCATATTTCCTTCAGTCTCCCACTTGCACTAGAGTCAACAATCTAGTTCACATCGTCATGTGATTTAACACCAATAGTTCACATCACCATGTGATTAACACCCATAATAAACATCGTCATGTGACCAACACCCAAAGGTTTTACTAGAGTCATAATCTAGTTCACATCCTTATGTGATTAACACCCAAAGAGTACAAAGGTGTGATCATGTTTTGCTTGTGAGAGAAGTTTAGTCTACGGGTCTGCCACATTCAGATCCGTATGTATTTTGCAAATTTCTATGTCAACAATGCTCTACATGGAGCTACTCTAGCTAATTGCTCCCACTTTCAAAATGTATCCAGATTGAGACTTAGAGTCATCTGGATCAGTGTCAAAATTTGCATCGACATAACCCTTTACGACAAACCTTTTGCCACCTCCATAATCGAGAAACATATCCTTATTCCACTAAGGATAATTTTGACCGCTGTCCAGTGATCTACTCCTAGATCACTATTGTACTCCCTTGCTAAACACAGTGATGGGCATACAATAGATCTGGTACACAACATGACATACTTTATAGAAACTATGGCTGAGGAATAGGAAATGACTTTCATTCTCTTTCTATCTTCTGCCGTGGTCGGGCTTTGAGTATTACTCAATTTCACACCATGTAACACGGGTAAGAACTCTTTCTTTGACTGTTCCATTTTGAACTATTTCAAAATCTTGTCAAGGTATGTACTCATTGAAAAAACTTATCAAGCGTCTTGATCTATCTCTATAGATCTTGATCCTCAATATGTAAGTAGCTTCACCGAGGTCTTTATTTGAAAAACTCCTTTCAAATACTCCTTTATGCTTTCCAGAAAATTCTACATTATTTCCGATCAACAATATGTCATTCACATATATTTATCAGAAATGTTGTAGAGCTCCCACCCACTTTCTTGTAAATACAGGCTTCACCATAAGTTTGTATAAAACTAAATGCTTTGATCAACTCATCAAAGCGTATATTCCAACTCTGGGATGCTTGCACCAGTCCATAGATGGATCGCTGGAGCTTGCACATTTTGTTAGCACCTTTAGGATCCACAAAACCTTCTGGTTGCATCATATACAACTCTTCTTTAAGAAATCCATTAAGGAATGTAGTTTTGACATCCATTTGCCAGATTTCGTAAAATGTGGCACTTTGCTAACATGATTCGGACAGACTTAAGCATCGCTGCGAGTGAGAAAATCTCATCATAGTCAACACCTTGAACTTTGTCAAAACCTTTTTCGACAAGTCTAGCTTTGTAGATAGTAACACTACTATCAGCGCCCGTCTTCCTCTTGAAGATCCATTTATTTTCTATGTCTTGCCGATCATCGGGCAAGTCAACCAAAGTCCACACTTTGTTCCCGTACATGGATCCCATCTCAGATTTCATGGCCTCAAGCCATTTTGCGGAATCTGGTCTCATCATCGCTTCCTCATAGTTCGTAGGTTCGTCATGGTCAAGTAACATGACCTCCAGAACTGGATTACCGTACCACTCTGGTGCGGATCTTGCTCTGGTTGACCTACGAGGTTTGGTAGCAACTTGATCTGAAGTTTCATGATCATCATCATTAGCTTCCTCACTAATTGGTGTAGATGTCACAGGAACTGGTTTCTGTGATGAACTACTTTTCAATAAGGGAGCAGGTACAGTTACCTCATCAAGTTCTACTTTCCTCCCACTCACTTCTTTCGAGAGAAACTCCTTCTCTAGAAAGGATCCATTCTTAGCAACGAATATCTTGCCTTCGGATCTGTGATAGAAGGTGTACCCAATAGTTTCCTTTGGGTATCCTATGAAGACACATTTCTTCGATTTGGGTTCGAGTTTATCAGGTTGAAGCTTTTTCACATAAGCATCGCAGCCCCAAACTTTAAGAAACGACAACTTTGGTTTCTTGCCAAACCATAGTTCATAAGGTACCATCTCAACGGATTTTGATGGTGCCCTATTTAACGTGAATGCAGCTGTCTCTAAAGCATAACCCCAAAACGATAGCGGTAAATCAGTAAGAGACATCATAGATCGCACCATATCTAGTAAAGTACGATTACAACGTTCGGACACACCATTACACTATGGTGTTCCGGGTGGCGTGAGTTGTGAAACTATTCCGCATTGTTTCAAATGTAGGCCAAACTCATAACTCAAATATTCTCCTCCATGATCAGATCGTAGAAACTTTATTTTCTTGTTACGATGATTTTCCACTTCACTCTGAAATTCTTTGAACTTTTCAAATGTTTCAGACTTATGTTTCATTAAGTATATATACCCATATCTGCTCAAATCATCTATGAATGTCAGAAAATAACAATACCCGCCGCGAGCCTCAATATTCATCGGACCACATACATCAGTATGTATGATTTCCAACAAATCTGTTGCTCGCTCCATAGTTCCGGACGTTTTAGTCATCTTGCCCATAAGGCATGCTTCGCAAGTACCAAGTGATTCATAATCAAGTGATTCCAAAAGTCCATCAGTATGGAGTTTCTTCATGCGCTTTATACCAATATGACCTAAACGGCAGTGCCACAAATAAGTTACACTATCATTATCAACGCTGCATCTTTTGGCTTCAACATTATGAATATGTCATATGTGTATCACTACTATCGAGATTCAACAAGAATAAACCACTCTTTAAGGGTGCATGACCATAAAAGATATTACTCATATAAATAGAACAACCATTATTCTCAGATTTAAATGAATAACCGTCTCGCATCAAACAAGATCCAGATATAATGTTCATGCTTAATGCTGGCACCAAATAACAATTATTTAGGTCTAAAACTAATCCCGAAGGTATAGGGAGTGTGCGATGATGATCATATCATTCTTGGAACTACTTCCAACACACATCATTACTTCACCCTTAACTAGTCTCTGTTCATTCTGCAACTCCCATTTCAAGTTACTACTCTTAGCAACTGAGCTAGTATCAAATACCGAGGGGTTAATATAAAGACTAGTAAAGTACACATCAATAACATGTATATCAAATATACCCTTGTTTACTTTGCCATCCTTCTTATCCACTAAATATTCAGGGCATTTCCGCTTCCAGTGACCAGACCCTTTGCAGTAGAAGCACTTAGTCTCAGGCTTAGGTCCAGACTTGGGCTTCTTCACTTGAGCAGCAACTTGCTTGTCGTTCTTCTTGAAGTTCCCTTTCTTTCCCTTTGCCCTTTTCTTGAAACTAGTGGTCTTGTTTAATCATCAACACTTGATGCTCTTTCTTGATTTCTACCTTCATCGATTTCATCATCATGAAAAGCTCGGGAATCGTTTACGTTATCCCTTGCATACTATAGTTCATCATGAAGTTCTAGTAACTTGGTGATGGTGACTAGAGAATTCTATCAATCACTATTTTGTCTGGAAGATTAACTCCCACTTGATTCAAGCGATTGAAGTACCCAGACAATCTGAGCACATGCTCACTGCTTGAGCTATTCTCCTCCATCTATTAGCTATAGAACTTGTTGGAGACTTCATATCTCTCAACTCGGGTATTTTCTTGAAATATTAACTTCAACTCCTGAAACATCTCATATGATCCTTGACGTTCAAAACGTATTTGAAGTCCCGATTCTAAGCTGTTAAGCATGGTTCACTAAACTATCAAGTAGTCATCATATTGAGCTAGCCAAACGTTCATAACATCTGCATCTGCTCCTGCAATAGGTCTGTCACCTAGAGGTGCATCAAGGACATAATTCTTCTGTGCAACAATGAGGATAATCCTCAGATCATAGATCCAATCCCCATCATTGCTACTAACATGTTTCAACTTAGTTTACTCTAGGAACATAACAAAATAAAACAGGGGAGCTAAACGCGAGCTATTGATCTACAACATAGATATGCTAATACTACCAGGATTAAGTTCATGATAAATTAAAGTTCAATTAATCATATTACTTAAGAACTCCCACATAGATAGACATCCCTCTAATCATCTAAGTGATCACGTGATCCAAATCAACTAAACTATAACCGGTCATCACGTGAAATGGAGTAGTTTTCAATGGTGAACATCACTATGTTGATCATATCTACTATATGATTCACGCTCGACCTTTCGGTCTCAGTGTTCCGAGGCCATATCTGCATATGCTAGGCTCGTCAAGTTTAACCCGAGTATTCTGCGTGTGTAAAACTGGCTTGCACCCGTTTTAGATGGACGTAGAGCTTATCACACCCGATCTTCACGTGGTGTCTGGGCATGACGAACTTTGGCAACGGTGCATACTCAGGGAGAACACTTTTATCTTGAAATTTAGTGAGAGATCATCTTATAATGCTACCGTCAATCAAAGCAAAATAAGATGCATAAAAGATAAACATCACATGCAATCATATAAGTGATATGATATGGCCATCATCATCTTGTGCTTGTGATCTCCATCTCCGAAGCACCAACATGATCACCATCGTCACCGGCGTGACACCTTGATCTCCATCGTAGCATCGTTGTCGTCTCGCTAACTATTGCTTCTACGACTATCGCTACCGCTTAGTGATAAAGTAAAGCAATTACAGGGCGATTGCATTGTATACAATAAAGCGACAACCATATGGCTCCTGCCAGTTACCGATAACTCGGTTAAAAAACATGATCATCTCATACAATAAAATATATCGTCATGTCTTGACCATATCACATCACAACATGCCCTGTAGAAACAAGTTAGACGTCCTCTACTTTGTTTTGCAAGTTTTACGTGGCTGCTATGGGCTGAGCAAGAACCGTTCTTACCTATGCATCAAAACCACAATGATAGTTCGTCAAGTTAGTGTTGTTTTAACCTTCTCAAGGACCGGGCGTAGCCACACTCGGTTCAACTAAAGTTCGAGAAACTGACACCCGCCAGCCACATGTGTGCGAAGCACGTCGATAGAACCAGTCTCGTGTAAGCGTACGCGTAATGTCGGTCCGGGCCGCTTCATCCAACAATACCACCGAACCAAAATATGACATGCTGGTAAGCAGTATGACTTGTATCGCCCACAACTCACTTGTGTTCTACTCGTGCATATAACATCTACGCATCAAAACAGGCTCGGATGCCACTGTTGGGAAACGTGGTAATTTCAAAAAAAAATCCTACGCACACGCAGAATCATGGTGATGCATAGCAACGAGAGGGGAGAGTTTCATCCACATACCCTCGTAGACCGTTAAGCGGAAGCGTTATGACAACGCGGTTGATGTAGTCGTACGTCTTCACGGTCGACCGATCCTCAGTACCGAACATACGGCACCTCCGCGTTCAGCACACGTTCATCTCGGCGACGTCCCGCGAACTCAAGATCCAGTAGAGCTCGGGGAAGAGTTTCATCAGCATGAAGGCGTGGTGACGATGTTTATGAAGCTACCGCTGGGTGGATTATGGTGGATTATGGTGGAGGGGGGCACCGCACACGGCTGGGAGAGATCTTTGTGATCAACTTGTGTGTCTAGAGGTGCCCCCTGCCCCTGTATATAAAGGATCAAGGGGGAGGTCGGGCGGCCCTTGTTGGCGCGCCTAGGAGGAGGAATCCTCCTCCTAGTAGGAGTAGGATTCCTCCCTTTCCTACTCCTACTAGGAGGGGGAAAGGCAGGGAGAGAAAGAGAAGCAAAGGGGGGCGCTGCCCCCCTTCTCCTAGTCCAATTCGGACAGGGGGAAGGGGCGTGCTGCCTACCCTAGGTTGGCCCGTCTCTCTTTCCCTTATGGCCCAACAAGGCCCATTAGCCCCCGGGGGGTTCCGGTAACCCCTCCGGTACTCTGGTAAAATCCCGATTTCACCCAGAACTATTCCGATGTCCAAATGTAGGCTTCCAATATATTAATCTTTATGTCTCGACCATTTTGAGACTCCTCGTCGTGTCCGTGATCAAATCCGGGACTCCGAACTACCTTCGGTACATCAAAACATATAAACTCATAAAACCGATCATCACAGAACTTTAAGCGTGCGGACCCTACAGGTTCGAGAACTTTGTAGACATGACCGAGACACGTCTCCGATCAATAACCAATAGCGAAACCTGGATGCTCATATTGGTTCCTACAAATTCTACGAAGATCTTTATCGGTCAAACCACACAACACTATACGTTGTTCTCTTTGTCATGGGTATGTTACTTGCCCGAGATTCGATCGTCGGTATCCCAATACCTAGTTCAATATCGTTACCGGAAAGTCTCTTTACTTGTTCCGTAATACATCATCCCGTAACTAACTCATTAGTTATCATGCTTGCAAGGCTTATAGTGATGTGTATTACCGAGAGGGCCCAGAGATACCTCTCTGACAATCGGAGTGACAAATCCTAATCTTGATCTATGCCAACTCAACAAGTACCATCGGAGACACCTGTAGAGAACCTTTATAATCACCCAGTTACGTTGTGACGTTTGGTAGCACGCAAAGTGTTCCTCCGGTATTCGCGAGTTGCATAATCTCATAGTCATAAGAACATGTATAAGTCATGAAGAAAGCAATAGCAGTAAACAAACAATCAAGTGCTAAGCTAACGGATTGGGTCAAGTCAATCATATCACTCTCCTAATGATGTGATCCCATTGATCAAATAACAACTCATCTCTATGGTTAGGAAACTTAACCATCTTTGATCAATGAGCTAGTGAAGTAGAGGCATACTAGTGACACTATGTTTGTCTATGTATTCACACATGTATTATATTTTCGGCTAATACAATTCTAGCATGAATAATAAACATTTATCATGAAATAAGGAAATAAATAATAACTTTATTATTGCCTCTAGGGCATATTTCCTTCACCGTTGTGGAGCACTCTGGTGATGATGAAAGGACCTTCCCAAGTAGGGGCTAGCTTGTGTGGTTTCTGCTGATCCACTTGAAGAACCAAGTCTCCTTCCTGAAATGCTCGACCCCTCACATTTCTGGCGTGGAATCGACGCAAGTCTTGCTGATAAATGGTCGATTGGATCAGAGCCATCTCTCTTTCCTATTCTAGAAGATCAACTGCGTCTTGCCGAGCCTGTTCTGCTTCATCTTGTGAGAAAAGCTTGACTCTGGGTGCTTTATGAAGCAAGTCACTCGGAAGCACAGCTTCAGCTCCATAAACCAAGAAGAATGGAGTTCGACCAGTCGACCGATTCGGAGTCGTCCTCAGACCCCAAAGTAATGACGGAAGTTCATCGACCCAGGCGCCTGCCGCATGCTTGAGATCACACATCAGTCGGGGTTTCAGTCCTTTGAGGATCAACCCGTTTGCTCTTTCAGCTTGTCCATTCGACTGGGGATGCGCGACTGAAGCATAGTCGACTCGAGTGCCTTGGGAAGCATAGAAGGCTCTGAACTCATCCGAATCGAAGTTTGAGCCATTGTCAGTGATGATGCCATGCGGAACACCATATCTGAATGTTAACTCTCTGATGAAACTTACCGCAGTACTGGCTTCAAGACTTTTGATAGGTTTGGCTTCAATCCATTTGGTGAATTTGTCGATGCCACGAGTACATGAGTGAAACCGCTCCTACCCATTCTCAGAGGTCCAACCATGTCCAAACCCCAAACAACGAAGGTCCAAATGAGTGGATTGGTCTTCAGGGCCGACGCGGGCTTGTGAGACATGTTGGAGTAAAACTGGCAACCTTCACATTTGTCGACTATTTCTTGTGCCATCTCATTTGCCCGTGGCCAATAAAATCCGGCTCGGTATGCTTTGGCCACAATGATCTGAGAGGACGCATGGTGACCATAGGTCCCCGAGTGGATGTCGTTGAGGATCACTCGACCTTCCTCTGGTGTTATGCATTTCTAGCTGACTCCAGTTACACTTTCTCTGAATAGCTGCCCTCTTATCACAGTAAAAGCTTTGGATCGGCGGACAATCTGCCAGACCTCTTCTTCGTCCTCTGGGAGTTCCTTCCTGAGGATGTACGCAATGTACGACACTGTCCAGTCAGGAGTGATGACCAAAACCTCCATGATCAAGTCGACCATAGCCAGGACTTCGACTTCAGTCGGATCAGCAGTGCTCTTTGGCTGCGGGGCTCTTCTGTGAAAGGATCTTCCTGGACTGAAGGTGTATGAATATGCTCCAAAAACACATTACTGGGAATGGCTTCTCTCTTGGAACCTATCTTCGCCAAATCATGCGCTGCTTGATTTTTTAGTCGGGGTATATGGTGGAGATCTAAACCCTCAAACTTCTTTTCTAACTTTCTCACCGCATTGCAGTAGCCAGTCATAGCTGGGCTTCTGACGTCCCACTCCTTCATTACTTGATTCACCACCAAATCTTGGTCACCGTAGACCATGAGGCGACAGACGCCGAGTGAAATGGCCATACGCAACCCGTACAAAAGTGCTTCATATTCAGCTTCGTTATTGGAGGAATCAAAATGAATTTGGAGAACATAGCGGAGCTTGTCACCTCAGGGGGATATCAATACCACCCCAGCACCAGAACCATTCAGCATCTTGGATCCATCAAAGAACATGGTCTGGTGGTCTGAGTAAATCTAAGTCCGCAGTTGTTGTTCGATCAACTCGGCGAGGAAATCCGCTATTGCATGGGACTTGATAGCTTTCTTTGCCTCAAACTTGATATCCAAGGGAAGGAGTTCAATCGCCCATTTTGCCACTCGACCAGTTGCATCTCTGTTGTTCAGAATTTCTGACAATGGTGCGTCGCTGACGACTGTAACGGAGTGATCAGAGAAATAATGTGCAACCTTCTTCGTGGTCATGTAAATCTCATAAACAAGCTTCTGATAATGTGGATATCTTTGCTTGGATGGAGTTAAAACTTCAGAAACATAGTATACTAGGCGCTAAACTTTATAGGCTTTTCCTTCGTCTTCCCGCTCGACCGTGAGTACTGTACTGACAGCTTGTCTAGTGGCTGCAATATAAAGCAGTAAAGGCTCTTTGCTGATTGGGGCAGCGAGCACCGGCTGGGTGGAAAGCGGGGCTTTGAGATCTGCAAATGCTGCATCATCTTCAGGAGTCCACTCGAACTTGTCAGATTTCTTCATCAGTCGGTAAAGAGGCAATGCCTTTTCACCGAGGTGAGAAATGAATCGACTCAAGGCGGCCAAACAACCAGTAAGCTTCTGGACATCATGCACGCGCACATGGCGCTTCATTCGGAGTATGGCACCAACTTTCTCTGGGTCCACGTTGATCCCTCGTTCGAAAACAAGGAAGCCGAGTAACTTGCCGCTAGGAACTCCAAAAGTACACTTTGATGGGTTGAGCTTGATATCATATCTTCTCAAGTTGGCAAAGGTTTCAGCAAGGTCAGTCAGCAGGTCGGAACCTTTTCGTGACTTGGCCACAATGTCATCCATGTATGCTTCCACATTCCAACTAATTTGAGTGAGCAGACACTTCTGAATCATCCTCATGAATGTGGCCCCAGCGTTCTTGAGACCGAATGGCATGGTGACATAACAAAAGCACCCGAATGGAGTGATGAAAGCTATTTTTTATCTCATCGGGTCCATACAGTCGGATCTGATGGTACCCGGAATAGGCGTCTAGGAAAGACAAACACTCACACCCCACAGTTGAAACGACAATTTGGTCGATGCGAGGGAGAGGAAAATGAACTTTCGGGCAGGCCCGTTTGATATGCTTGAAGTCAATGCACATGTGAAGTTAGTCATCCTTCTTGGGGGCCATGACAACATTGGCGAGCCACTCGGAGTGGTAAATCTTGCGGATGAACTCAGCTGCCAGGAGCCGAGCCACTTCCTCAGCAATTGCTTTTCTCTTCTGTATGGCGGACCGTCGAAGATGTCCTTTGACTGGTTTCACTTTCGGGTCGACTCGCAAATGATGCTCAGCCAGTCCCCTGGGTACACCCGACATGTCAGAAGGTTTCCATGCAAAGATGTCCCAGTTCTCACGGAGGAACTGGATGAGCGCTTCCTCCTATTTGTTGTCGAGTGAAGTTGAAATATGAGTAGGAGCAGCATTAGGATCGGTCAGGTGAATATGAATCGGCTTGGTTTCACCAGACGACTGAAATGCAGAATCAGTGGCAAGCTTCTTGGAGCGCAGCAAATCACTCGGATCTGCATTTTTCTGGTATTCTTGCATTTCGACTACCGCCATTTGTGCATCGGCAATTTTTGAGCCCTTCTGAAACCACTCTTCTGCTTTCTGCCGATTGCCAATGATAGTGATGACTCCTCTGGGCCCAGGAATTTTCAATTTGAGGAACACATAACACGGTCGATCCATGAAACGTGCATAGGCAGGCCTACCCAGAATGGCATGATAAGCACTCTTGAAATCCACTACTTCAAATGTCAACTTTCCTTTGCGGTAATTCTTGGAATCACCGAAAACCACATCAAGGGCGATCTGGCCGAGTGATTCAGCCTTCTTGTCGGGTATAAAGCCATGGAAACTCATATTACTTTCGCTGAGCTTGGACATCAGAATCCCCATTCCCTTCAAGGTTTCAGCATAAAGGATATTCAGGCCGCTACCACCATCCATCAGCACTTTAGTTAGTCAAATGCCCTCAACAACTGGGTCGACCACCAACGCTTGCCTCCCATGGGTGGCTATACGTGATGGATGGTCAGACTGGTCGAATGTGATGGTAGTCTAGGACCACTTCAAATAACTTGGTGTTGTCGGAGAAACCATGTTCACTTCTCTGTTGATAACTTTCAATCGATTTTTGCTCTCAACATCAGCAAAAATCATCAGAGTGGAGTTGACGTTAGGAAAACCGTCATCATCCTCTTCCTTGTCCTCATCCTTGTCGGACTCCTTTTCCTTCTCCTTGGGTTGCTTCTCTCGGAATTGCTGGATCAGGAGTCGACAATGTCGAGTGGTGTGTTTGGGATAAATCAAATTACCCTCTTCATCTTTCTTGGTGTGAATGTGACATGGCAAATCCAACACATCATTTCCGTCTTGATCTTTCACTTTCTTGGGATTCCAGGGCCCTTTGGGCTTCCCCTTGAACTTTCCTTGAGCCACAACTAAGGCCTCACCAGGAGCAACTGGCTCGGCCATACGCTTCTGTTTCCGATTGGAAGTATCTCCAGCGGTGTCCTGGGCGACTGTTTTGTGCTTGCCACTCCGGAGTCGGTCTTCCTCTTTGTCATTAGCTTATTTGGTGGCAATCTCCATCATCTGAGTCAGAGTCATATCTCCTGTCCGACTGAATTTCAGATTCAACTCCTGATACTTAACGCCCTCCTTGAAGGCACAGATTGCTTGGTGATCTGACACATTCTCCACTGTATGGTCTCTTAAGGTCTCATTCGGTTTCTGTACACAACACTGCAATTCTGTCAACCCTGCCGGTCGCTTGCAAGTACCATCAAAAGTACAAACAAACACTCTGGCGAGTTCTTCCCAACTGTATATGCTACCAAGTGCTAATTGGTTCAGCCACGCCCTGGTCAAGCCTTCCAACATGAGAGGGAGGTGCTTCATTGCCACTTCATCATTGCCACCACCAATTTGCACAGCCACTCAGTAATCTTCAAGCCAAGTGTCAGGCTTAGAATCACCGGTGAACTTGCTGACTCCAGTCGCCAACCTGAAGTTGGGAGGAATCACTGTGGCCCTGATGGCTCTGCTGAAACACTCAGGACCGGAAACGTGCACTCTGGTGCTAGTCAGATAATATCTGTTATGACCTTCTCTATGCGCTCTATTCCTGTCAACCAGACCTTGAATGAGAATAGATCTCGCATCAAAGCCTGGCTCTCTTGGGTCGACTGGTACTCTTCGCTCTCCACTGTGGGGGCGCCAGTCATCCTACCGCCGAGGCACGTATGACCCACTCCTCGAAGGAGGCATGGGCACTCGACGAAGGTCATCGTGGTTGAGTCGGTGATCATACTGCTCATGGTTTCTGTACTGATCCTGCCGGTGCCCACGTCCCTCACGCCGCGGAGGTGATCTTGGGCTGTGAGCTGACTGGACTGTGTCCGCCACCACAGACCTGCTATGAATACTATTCTGCGACTGAGATACTACTGTATTCTATTCTCCAGCTGCTCGAAGCAAGGCTCGGATCTGCATCAAACCCCTGCCTGCCTCTAACTGGGAAGGCTGGATTGACTCTGCTATTCGGGCTGCGGCTGTGAGATTTTGGATCGGAGTGCGGTATACCTGAGTTTGAGGTGGAAAAAGCTGTCATCGACTGGATTCAGGGATCCGCTGCTGAGCACGCTCATCGAGTGCATGCTGCAGGTTCTCCAGCTGAGTGCGCTCAGCCAAGTTGGCCAGGCGCGCTTCCTCCAAGGCCTGGGCCTCGGGGGTTTCTCCAATGATAGGAGTGTGAAGTGCATCCATGTTGCGGCGGCAAAGCTCTTCCCTCCGCTGGGAAGAAAGGGGCTTGAGGCGGTACTCCTCATGAATGTGTGATGGATCGCCGCCGCCATTGCCACCGTCGTTGCGGGGGAAGCCAGGAGGACTGGGTGGTCCGTCGACCATCAAGACTTCTTCCATGGGATCGCTGCTATCGCATTCGGATGTGGTCTCGACGGAGCCAGTCGAACAGGCCGTAGAGAGTTTCGTCGGGCTCGGTTGCCGCGACACGTGAGGTGGCCGACTGGCGGGCCATCGCATGCCTCACCCACCGCTGGAGCCGCGACCGACCGGAACGCGTGTGCCGGGGAGTGGCGGGGGATGAAGACACCATGGGAACCGACCGATACTGAGTCGACGGTTGCCGGAGAAGGACGCTACGGATGCACGCGCGAAAGTGCGTCGCCCCGCAGACGGGGAGCGCATCAACGTCGAGCGGAGCTTCCTAGAGCCAAGCGGAGTCATCGGCGATGAACACAAGCGCGCCGAGACGGATCTCGCGGCCCTCAACCAGTCCGCAGGCAGAAACCATGACGATGAGAATCGGAAAAATTGCAACTCCACCAGAAAGTCGCTAAGACACCTGCCCTACGATGGGCGCCAACTGTCATGGATCTAAGACTGACAGTAGAATGGGGGGCATGTATGAGGAGGCAAGGTCCTAGCTATGGTGAAGTTGTACACACAAGTTTTACGAGTTCAGGCCCTTCGCGAAAGAAGTAATAGCCCTACGTCTCGGTGCCCGGAGGCGGTCGACTGGATTATGTATATGTGTGTGTTTACAGGGGGTGCGAACCCTTGTCTCAGTGGAGGGGGTGGCTTATATAGAGTGTGCTAGGACCCCATCCAGCCCATGTTACAAAGAGTTTATGGTACATAAAGAGATGGCGTTACTGGTAATGGTAGCCTTAAATGCCTTAATGGCCTTAAAGGTTACAGGGTGGACGCTTGCCCGTTGCTGTTTTCGACGGCTCTTGGTCTTCAAACAGGTCGAATGGATTCCTGTATGGTCGAATGATCATGTGGTCGAGTGACCCAAAGAAGGAGGAGTCTCCGAGTGACTGGTAGGTCAAGTGGATTATACTCGACACCTTTGTTGGGCCCTCCCTGTCGTCTCTTGAGCTTCTTTGCTTCTAAGATAGTGACATTGGATAGGACATATAGGTCAGGCCTATTACCCTACCCCAGGTCTATGTCCTCATCACCTACAACGACAAACGACCCCAACAACGCTGGTGCTCCTCCATCAACTTGATATTCTTCAGGGGCGTTAGTCCTCATTTTCGATCCTTTTGGTCATTTGATGACAAAGGGGGAGAAATTTGAGTTAGTCTTCAAGCGGGTCTACCTATATGGGCATTTTTTCTAAGTTACAACTCTCGTTCTTTTGAGACTTTGCTGAATCGAGTTGTAAACTTAAATTCTATGGTGGTCTAATACTTTTGCTGAGTTTTTTCTGCATGCTTTTTCCTCATTAATGTTAATGCACGCATGCTGAATTACATCAGTCACCATATTTTATCATGCATTTCAAATTCTTCATATTATATGTTAAATGCATGTATGAATTACAAGATATAGGGGGAGATCTCCATGATTCTACTCTTCAAGTGTGCATTGCTTCAAAAGAAAATTCCTCACTATGCACATCTTCAAGGGGAGTTCTTCTATATCTTGCAATCAAAATCCTCAATTTCAGTATTTACACTTCATATGTTTATCCCCATTGAAAACTTAACCTATATTGTCATCAATCACCAAAAAGAGGGAGATTGTAAGTGCATCTAGTGCCCCTTAGTGATTTTGGTGCATTGAAGACTTATAGGTTAAGGGACTAATGCGTTTGTGAGTGTACACATGTCTATAAGTCTATGAAGAGTTTGATATTTACAGAGAAAGCCGACCCCTAAAAATGAAGTTCTTCGACTAAAGACTTTGTATTTCTGAAGACTTTCTGAAGACTTTGAAAGTGAAGAAATTGGTGTAATCCTGAAGACTTGGTATTCATTCGAGGAACATGAAGCGTGAAGACTTTTGCTTTCGTAGTTTCATTTTCTCTTTCTTGAGTCATAGGAAACACCGTACTGTTAAAGGGGGTTGAGGAAATACTAAGGAAAAATTTCCAAGTGGTGCAACTCAAATCCTACACCTAACAATCCCTTCGAGTGAAGCCATTGGAAATCTCATACAGCTCAGTCAAATTTCTTCAGTGACAGAGACGAAGTTCTTCTGGTCTCTGAGGAATTTGTTCTGACTGAGGAGTTAGGAATTCGCCAGTGCGGATTGCCTACACGGTGAGGAACATGATAGCCCTGAGGAATTTGATACTCAAAATTCCGACTATTGTTGTGCTATGCGCAAGCTGTCCCAAAATATCTACCCACCTAACGATGATATCATTGAAGGGCATTTATGTCTTATCATGTCGGGCTGCTCCCTAGGCTATAAATAGCCGCCCCCTACAACCACTAGCTGGTTGGATGCTCCAAGAGAAACTGACACTTGTCATTTGAGAGCATCCCATCCTCCGAGGACTTTGAGTGAAAATCATCAAGTGAGGAAAACCCAAAACCCAAACACCTACAAACCCAAAGTTATTGAGCATCACTGAAGAGATTGATCCTGCGTGGATCCGACGCTTGTTACCTTTGAAGACTGTGCATCTTCCAGACGGTTAGGCGTCATGGTCTAGAGCATCCAAGAGGAAATTGTGGATCGCCGAGTGACCAAGTCTGTGAAGGTTTGGAAGTCACCTGAAGACTTACCACGAGTAATTGGGCGAGGTCTGTGTGACCTTAGCTCAAGGGGAATACGGTGAGGACTAAGTGTCCTGAGTTGCGTGTTCAGGACTGGGTGTCCGGGACTGTGTGTCCTCAGGTTTAAATACATAGCCGCCCTAACCAGACGTACAACTGTCACAACAGTTGGAACTGGTCTACCAAATCATTATCTTCACCAAGCTACCTAGTTCCATTTCCTCAACCCTTTCATTTCCTCATTTATGTGTTGTGTGTTTGTTCATATCTGTTTGAAGACTTTGACTGAAGACTTTCTCTATTTCCTTAGTTCAATTTCTTCAGTCTGTTTGTCTTCATTCTGTGTTATCCCGTGTTTATGCTTTCTGTACTCTATGCTTGTTATCATTTCACCATGAAGACCAAGCTCATGCACTGTTATGTTTACTTCTGAGTACTTATTTACCCTGAAATTCCTCAGGGAAGAATTCATAAAAATCGCCTATTCACCCTCCCCCTCTGGTCGATATAACGCACTTTCAGCAACACCTCACCCCCTTTTAATAGTATTGGCTTTTCCTAT
Source organism: Triticum aestivum (assembly GCF_018294505.1). Taxonomy (NCBI): domain Eukaryota; kingdom Viridiplantae; phylum Streptophyta; class Magnoliopsida; order Poales; family Poaceae; genus Triticum; species Triticum aestivum. The sequence goes on from NC_057794.1 coordinate 358,427,115, forward strand.
GGACACAATGTGATCTTGGATCACTAAAAGTAAAATGTAGAGTCTTGTGCTTTGAGCTTGAGCCAATCTTTTGTCCTTAGCATTCTGAGGGGTCCACTTTCTAATCCATGCCATGCCAATCATTGAGCTTTCCTGAAATATTTATCTTAAAATAGCATTAGCTCAATGAGCTATATGTTGTTAGGAATTACCAAAACCACCCAGGGATAGTTGCACTTTCAATGATCAATCCCTTAGTGCAAAAGAATGTCACATTATATTGCCCCTTGTGATAGCAACCTTTATTATGCAGTTTGTTGCTTTTATTGCTTTACCATCACAAGTTCGTACAACGCTCAATTTTCTCTTAAACTTTTACAAGCAATTTTTATTGCCTTATTGCACTGATGACAACTTACTTGAAGGATCTTGCTCAATCCTTAGGTAGGTATGGTGGACTCTTGAAAATAAGATTTGGGTTTAAGAGTTTTTGGATGCACAAGTAGTATCTCTACTTGGTGCGTAATTTTTGGCTGGCAAAGATGGGGGGCAAGCACCACATGTTGAAGGATCTATGACAATATAACTTCTATGTGAATATGAGCAAACGTAAATCATTATGTTGTCTTCCTTGTCCAACGTCAACAATTTTGGCATATAATATTTTGATGGGAGCTCACAATCACAAAAGATTTCTATGATAGTGTATTTATATGTGAAAGTTCTCTTCCTTATACTAATTATTCGTGAATTGCTTGTATGACCAATATTGTGATTGTCAAGCCTCAAAAGATTTCACTTTATAAATTCAATGTGAAGCTACCACTAGGCATGATATGATTTCAACTTCATGACATTCAATTTATTCAACAATTTACTCATAGGATATAAGTGAAGCACAAGAGTAAATGACATAGAAAAGAGCTTCGTTGACGGGATGTGAATTCCGCTTACTTAGCCTCTCTGGAAACTATTTGAGGACTCTATTTTATTTTAAAACTTTCAGATCTAAGTACTTTATTAAAACAGCAAGCAAACCAAAATAAAATGACATTCCAAGGATAGCACAACTCATGTGAAGAAGGAAAAAATTAGGTTGAACCGGTACTAACTGATAATTTTTGGTGAAGAAAGGTGGGATGCCTACCAGGGCATCCCCAAGCTTAGATGCTTGAGACTTCTTGAAATATTATCCTGGGATGCCTTGGGCATCCCGAAGCTTGAGCTTCTGTGTCTCCTTAATTCTTCTCATATCACGGTTTTCCTAAATCACAAAAGCTTCATTCACACAAAACTCAACAAGAACTCATGAGATAAGTTAGTATAAACCAACGCAAAAACCTTATCATTCTCTACTGTATCAAATCACTAAAATTATTATTCAACATTCCATACTAAATGCCCCTACATATTTAATATTCCTATCCTCAAATAGAATCATTAAACAAGCAAACATATGCAAACAATGCAAACATAACAGCAATCTGCCAAAATAGTATAGTCTGTAAAGAATGCAAGAGTATCAATACTTCCCTAACTCCAAACATTATGGAAATTTACCACAATGTAGAAAATTTATAAAAGCTCATTTTGCAAAAAGTTTCTACATTTTATCACATTCTAAATTTTCTAGGGAGTTTTTGCAACAGCGGTAAACTTTCTGTTTTCAAGCAGCAACATGTATACTTGCAAAATAAGCATAATAAAGGCTATCATTGCCACTTTTATTGAAATAAAAGATGCAAAACATTATTCTAGATAACAGCAAGCGAATCCTAACAAAATAAAATGACTGTAAGATCCCAAATTTTCAATTTGGAATGTTATACATAGCTCATCATATGCATATCATATTTTATTTGCATGTCGTTTGCGATCCTAGAGATCCTAAGCAACTCAAGGACCCACGGAGAGAGTTGGGGATTTCACCATTTTCATATTTGATTTTTTCTCAAATTTGAAAGGAGGATCACTTTGGTTTTAATTTTTTTCTCTCCGAAACATTTCCAATATAAAAATAAAAGAGAGGAGATAAAAAGACTTCTCCAAAATAAAATAAATATTGGAGGAAAAATGATAAAATTAAAAAAATATTTTATTTGGGATTTTATTGGTATTTTATTTGAATTAGAAAAATATGCATTTTTCAAAATTGCATTTTTAGGCCAGAAAAATGTTCACTTTGTTCTAAATATTTTATTTAGACGGTGAAAATTGTTTTGGGCATTTTTAGAATTTTTTATATTTATTTAAGATTTTCTTCGGCAGAATTATTTTAAAAAAACATGTCGCCCGACTAGGCCAATGGCCCAGCCGAGCCGGGCCAAGCCCAACCAACGCCGCCGCCTCCCACAGCCGTGTGAGCGCCGGACTCCCGCTGGAGTCCGGGTCGGCCTCGGCGTCCGTGCCCCTCGCGCAAGCCACCCGCCGCCCCCGAGGCCTTTATAAGTCGCGCTGCCACCGCCCCTCTCCACCTCGTCCCGCCCCGCCGCCTGCAGCCCGCCACCAACGCTGCCGCAGCCGCCCACCGCCGTCGCCACCGCTGCAGCTCGCGTCGCCGCACGCTGCTGTGTCGCCGTGCCGTCGCTCGACGCCGCTGCCGCTGCCGCCTCGCCGTGCCACACCCGCTGACCCCGCGCCACACCGCCTAGCCGGAAGTCGCCGTCGCTGGTTTTTTCCGCTTCTCTTCGGTTTACTTCGGAAAACCCTACGTCTAGATCGGTTTTCTCGGTTTAGATCTATTCCGCGGACATTCGTTCGTTTAGTTCTTGTAACGAACGAATTCGTTCGTTTGTCTCTGTTAGTGGACGTTCGTCCGATAGATTTTTCTTTTTCTGTTTTATATTCGCTAGGGACCTATCCGTGATTTCTTTTATCACAGATTAGCCCCTGATCTTCAAACCCTCGCAACTTTTCAACTGTTCGTCCAAATCCAGTGAAACCAACGCCAAATTCTTTGTCTCGAAGCCCTCTTTCCAGTTAATCAACTTGAACATGATTTTGACAATTTAAAATTTGGTTTCAAGCAAATTTCAATTCGAAATTCTTTTGATTGTTGTAGCGACCCGATCCGAATGGATCAAGTCTCTGTGCTTAAGTGTCATCCCTGGAACGGTATGCTAACACACACAGTACTCGAGGATTTATAACAGAGGTAAATCACATGTATAAAGTAACGTAAATACTATTACCTCGATCCAAATAGCGGAAATAACAAGGTTGTGGATTTCCATCAACACCAACGACAAAGTTGAGTGTAGAAATCGTAACCCTAACGTATCACTTACTCGTTGTAAGATAATCCTGCAACATGAAACGTTGCAGCCACAAAGGGTCAGTACATTGAATGTACTGGCAAATTCACACTATAAGGAATGATGAATAATGGCTATCACTACATGCATATATGGCTGGTGGAAAAGCTCTATGGTTATAAGGTTTTTGCGAAAAGCCAATTTTTCCCTACTGCAAAGGAATAAATTTTATTTAACTATCATGGTGGTTGTTAAACATTGAGAATGGTTGACAGCATTCTCAATCCCAATTAAGTAACATCATTAAAACCCAACAAAATTAATTAAAGTCACATGATGAGATTCAGATGATAATCCAAGTACTAGATACTCAAAACGTCCATAACCGGGGACACGGCTAACCATGATTAGTTTATACACTCTGGAGAGGTTTGCACACTTTTCCCCACAAGACTCGATCTCCTCCGTTGGATTTCTCGCACTACATGGTGTTTGAGAAACGGATGACCGAGACACAGTCTTTCAGAAGCGTTTGCACCTTACGATGGGTAGACCGTACCACCTACAACCCCTACATCTGCTAGTCTACCACTGTAAGAGTTCACACAACTTAATCAACTATGCTAGAGCCCATAATAGCTTGTGGTTGCACACGGAAGTTTCTAGTATGAATAATCTCATGATCCCTTTGAGCCTGGGTGGCGGTCCATAAAAAGACAGGCAGTCCTGGAATACCCAGGTGCCTAGACAGGCAATTTCTGGAATACCCAGGTGCCTCATCCACCCAGATGTGTGTTAAAGTTGCCACCTTAAGTAAATCATTAATTAACAATCTCACATCTGTCACGAATACTCTCAAACCCAATCCACGTCTACGAGCATAGCATGGCAATATAAGCATAACGTAATAGTAACTCCCAAGGGTTTGATAATAAACAGGTAATAGGTACTACCTCAACTACTTCCCATCCCACAATTTAATTGGATCCTAATCATGCAATGTTGGAGGTTTGATCTAATGCAATAAAAACTGGGTATGAAAGTGGTATGATCAAAGTGTGAACTTGCCTGCAATGTTGATGAAGATGATTCGCACTCAAAAATCTTGATAGCTCTACTCGTCACACTCCGGTCAATCTATCGTAATCAAGCAATAGTAACCACACATCAGCAATCACTCAAAAGACCAGAAAGATCAAAGAAGTCGATTCATAAAACATTAAACCAAGCAAATAGCTCTTGCAACATAAAACAATTTCTAATAGTACCAAAATTATGTGAATTTGGCTTTATTAGAAAGTTTAGGTCAAGAGCTTTAATTTGCAAAAAGAATCAACTCAAACGGAGTTACGGATAAAAAGATATGATCAAAAGAAGATTCGAATCAAATCTGTTTGAAACAGATTCAAAAAGTTTTAAAAATCTTGTTCAAGTTGGTTTAGTTTGTAGAGGGACTCGAGAGGAAGATTTAGGCGTTGGTTTCACTACGTTTGGACAAACAAGCAAAAAGATACGAAGGTTTTAAGATCAGGGACTAATCTGCGATAAAAATAATCGCGGATAGGTCCCTATCAAAAAAAATAATAATTTTTTTTACCTTCACTATTCCGGCGATCATGGTGGCGGCGCTGGCGAGAGGCGGCAGCACTACTACAGGGCAAGTGCGGGGCGAGGTGCAAAACTAGCGCCCGGGGGCGGCTTATAAAGGCCTCAGGTGGGAGGAGTCCGGCCCGGGCACGCTGTGTAGGTCGGTTCAGTTTTTTTTTAATTTGGAAAGAGGTAAAACAGAGAAAAGAAGTATCAAACGGAGTCCACAAATTATGAAATAAATTGTTGTGGTCTTCTAGAAATATTTACGACTAAGTGAACATTTTTCCGGACCAAAATAAATACTTTGAAAAATGCATTTTTTTCTAAATTAATAAAATAAACTCTGAATAAAATCCGAAAAAATCCAATAAAATTATTTTGACTCTAAATTACTTTTCCAATATTTCTCAGGTATTTTTGAGGAAGTCCTATTATCCTCTCTCTTTATTTTATTTTGAGAAATAATCAGAAAGAATTTAATACGGTCAAAATAGATCCAGTTTCATATTTGAATTAAGTTCAAAATGAATTCTAAATAAAACCCCAACTCTCTCATGTTGGTCCTTGAGTTGCTTAGGTTTTCTAGATCACCAAATCAAATAAAACAAAATGCATAAAAATAAAGAATGCAAATGAATAGTCCATATGGTAACATCCAAATTGAAATTTATTTTCAAAAGGACGTTAAATTGGATTTCTTTGAAACTTCCAACTCATATTTCATATAATTTGAAGAAGTCATTTTATCTTCTTTCATGAAAATCATTGAGTTGCATAAAGTTTCTGAATTGGGAATGTTTCCAAATGGAATTCAAATATTTTCAAAAACCCTTTTCATTTAATTAAATGGAAGAAGTCATATCATCTTCTCTCTAGGGTTTTGTAGTTGAAAATAATTTGAATTCAGGAGATCATAAAATGCAAATGTGAAGGTTTGGGAAAGTCCTTTTATTCCCCCTCATTTAACTTTCAATAAGCTTCGAATTTCACTCACTTTCAGTCAATCAATCAAACAATCAATCAAATCTATCTATTTATCATAACATTCCAAATTTTAGAATTTTGGGATGTTACAAACCTACCACCCTTAAAATGAATCTCGTCCTCCAGATTCGGAGAGGCTCGAAAGAAATACGTTGGGTTTGGGGTCTCCTCAAAATCCATCGATCATCACAGGGGGTCTGGGGTGCTACCACCCTTAGAAACATTGTTACGGTCCCATCAATACTCATATGCTCCATCCTTATTCTTGACGGGGCCGGTCTTCTCAGATTCTCGGCAAATTCCTTCTCTGGGCTCTTCCGGTAGTGGCATAACCTTTTCCTCAATTCTTTTGTCCTTTCCTCTTGGTAAGGTTATTCCGAGATTGGGTCTTCTTAGCTGATGGGTTTGGCGCCAAAACTAAACAACTATCGATATCTCATGGTGGTCAACAATTTATGGTTTCTCCTGCAGGAAATGGGTCTGGGTTGAACCTCATCGTATAACCTACGGTTCGCAACAACTGCCGTGTACAAGGGAAAAATACTTATACCATTCTAAGTTTAAACAGGGTTTTGATCGTCGTCTCTTTACTATAGGTAAGTCACTCAGATTTACCATCCCACATAGCAAGGCGAATAATAAGAGTAAGTCGGTATGGTGATCAATCCATCCCGCACCCAAATCATTACCTTGTATACGGTTTAGCGAATCTCGCATTCTAACACTCGGTCATCCTCACAAGCATTTCAGAATTTCTCTTGTCGACGAACCATGTTCGGATAAATCCATTGATTCTGCAAGTCAAACAAATATCTATCGTTCCTTCACAATCTCTCAGGTTTTGCGTTACTCCTATAAAATTGTCTGCCGATAGACGTCGTATCTTCCTCCAGGGTTCTTCCTTCAGCAAGGATGTGCTTGCTTCTTGGCAGGTCCTGGGGCCTATGGGTCATGGCCCATCTGATCACTTGTAAACCTTGAACTCATCATCGGGGCAATGGATCTCTAATCCAACATCCAACTTCCAACTTCCTAGTATACTAAAATCCATCCAGTTGTACTGTCTTCCTTCCTTATGTTGGTACCAAACTAAGACGTGATTACTCAGACTCATCATGGAATTTCCATTGATCCATATTTCCAACATCATACCTCCTTTATATCCAATAGTAATTCATCTCTTCCTTCTTGTGAATATCCCACATACCGAAACAAGACTCATTCTTATTTTGTCAAAAATCCACTTCGTGGTATATCATTCTCCTTTCCATGGGTCAAGTATCCTCACAGGGTACTACCACCCTTAAAATGACACAAACTCATCCATAGACCATATTTCTCATATCCTGGAAAACGGTCAAAATCTTCCTTCACAGAGTAACAACTCATAAGATCCAATCAGTACTAAGTTTGCTAACTTTATTGGTCCTCTAATTACTAAAATCTCCTGCATAGCACTTCTTCAACTGGTAAATGTGAAACACATCATGAACTCTTGACAGTCCTTCGGGTGACTCCAACTTGTTGGCCACTTCTCCCATACTCTCCAAAACTCGGTATGGTCCTACCAATCTCGGGGCTAACTTTCCCTTAACTACAAAGTGTTTAACTCCTTGCAGAGGGGTCACACGAAGACATGCTCTGTCTCCAATTTCATAGACTACCTCCTTGAGTTTTTGAGTGTGCATATCTCTTCTGCCTGGACTGACCTACCTTCAGTCTATCTCGAATCAACTTAACATTCTCTTCTGACTCCTTGATCACATTTGGTACAAACAACTGACGGTCTCCAACTTTATCCCACATACTCTTGGGGTGTCACACATATCGGTACAAAACTCGTATTCCTTTTATCCGAAATCCACTCAGTGGAGTATCCTTTTTCTAGGGGTCAACGGTTCTTACAGGGTACTACCACCCTTAAAATGCACAAATCTTCCATAGACCATATTTCTCATATCCTCAAAATGGTCAAAATCCTTCTTCATAGAGTAACAACTCATATAATCCATATCAGTACCAATGATACTTTATTCATTCTCAAATGATTACAATCTCTCGCTGTTCCATTACATGTCTCAACTCAACACCTCAAAAGAAAATGTTGTCACTTCTACTACTCCATTTCTTTTGTTGCAAACTCAACTATCTAGCACAAGTTTCCTTCTCCTTGGGGCATTCTCTGGCAAAGTGCCCTGCTTCATTACAACTAAAACATATTACTTCTGACAAGTATCGAGGTTTCCTTTTTGGGTAACTGTTGGGGTAGTGCCCTGACTCCTTCCACCTGTAACAGGTGATATGACTCAGGTCCCTCCTGGGCTCCAATTGGTTTCTCTTCCTTGACTTTTCCATTCCAATCAGGGCTTCTATTTCCTGTGGGTCATATTCTACTTCCTCTGTCGGGAATTCTACTAGATCCCCATTCAAGATGTGTCCTTCTCCACATGAATAGCATGACTTGGTGCAGGGTTTAATTGGTTCTTCTTTGGGTGTGTCCCCCACCTTTTCCTTCATCAAAGTTTCTTATAAAATTTCCATGAGGGCTCCTTTCATTACTTCTTTCTTCTGCTGGATGGTTCATTGTACCATGGGGTAAATGTGACACTGAGCAGGATAGTGGGTAGTTCCTTCACACAAGAAACAAGTAATCTGCCTAGTTGGGCATTCTTCAACTGGGTGACTTCCTTCACAATTAGGGCATATATCCTTGTGTTCTTTATGGGTGTGTCCTATTTCTCCACAAATCTTGCATGCACAAGGTTTCTTCATATCCTTTCCATAAGGCTTAAACTTCTGGGACACAAACCGAGACTTTGGCAAAGTCAACTTAAATTCTCTCCAAGTGGTTACTCTTTGCCATCCATTCATGGTTTGGTACATCCTTCACCAAGTAGCAGCACCTCTTTCAAAGCACTGAAGAGCATGTTGGGTCATACCATTTCCAACTATAAGGTTATTCTTCATGTGATCCTCCATGTTCTGAATCCATCGGTCCGTGTCCAATTGACTCATCGGTCCAGAAAATACAAGCTCATCTCCATTCATCCTCTATTGGGTCCAAGGGTTTTGGGGTGAGATGTGAGAGAGGGAGAGGGATGCACAATACAAACAATGGTTTTGAAAAGATAGATTTTATCTGTGGCTGTCGGAAAAACATCAAACAAATGACAGCTCACAAACATCGCATCTAACGTAGGTATATAACAGGGGTTTGGTCTTCTAAAGGTCAATAAATCTTCAACGTCTCCAAACTCTTCAAGCCTTGTTCATGCCTCCAATGGCTTCTTCCGATCATGCTTGTCTTTCTCAAGTTCTTTTGCCAGATCAGCTCTATTGACGCGAAGTCTCTCGTGACCTCCTTTAATATTCTGGAGTTGCGTCCCAAACTTTTAGGTTTCATCATACTTGGCATGAACCATGTCCTACTGTCCTTCAGTTCCCGACGAACCTCCGGTATCTCGAGGTTTTGGTCCTCCAGCTTGGCTACTTCAGCTTCTTGGACCTAAGTTCTCCACGAAATGCTCCTTGTCTAATACGGCTTCATGGAGCTCCTCCTTAAACTTCTTGATGTACTACTCCAGATCCTGGTGATACACCGGCTAAGGTTGAAACTTCATCTTACTGATAGGTGCTCCATCAGCCTTCTTCCATCAAATCCATTCTGAAGAAATGCATCCTTAACTCAGCATGGTGACAATAGAATCAGCGGGCGATGACATCACGGATAACCGTGTTTCTGCTCTTGTCATTCCCATGAGCTATCATTCCATAGTTGATATCTCCTGCCTTAGGGTTTTCTTTGACAAAACTTTAAGTTTTTAACTCTCCATGCTCCGGTCTTTCTCCGATACACCCTGATCTCGGGCATTGACAACTTCCATATTCTGCCAAGTTCCATAAGGGTAGCCTTCCTAGGTCATACAAATCTGGGAATTCTTCAGAGCCTTCAAATTCTACTTGTCTTCGGTCTTCAACCATTGTAGTTTTCATTATTCAGATGCACGGAAAATACTCTTCATTCCGAAGTGGTCTTAGTTGTCCGATATCTTGTACTTCTTAGAGTGGTCTCATCAGTCGAATCTTCGTGTGGTCAAAAGGGGAAAGAGGTATGGTCTCACTAAAGGGAATTTTTGAATAAGCTCAGAAGAGAAGAGAGGTAAAAGATCTTTTTGAAAGGGAAAGTTGTAGAGAAAAATCTTTGCTATGGGCTTGCTAGTTTCTAGGGTCACGTCCTACAGTCAACATGTGCTCTGATACCATCTTGTAGCGACCCGATCCGAATGGATCAAGTCTCTGTGCTTAAGTGTCATCCTTGGATCGGTATGCTGAGACATACAGTACTCGAGGATTTATAACAGAGGTAAATCACATGTATAAAGTAATGTAAATACTATTACCTCAATCCAAATAGCGGAAATAACAAGGTTGTGGATTCCCATCAACACCAACGGCAAAGTTGAGTGTAGAAATTGTAACCCTAACGTATCACTTACTCGTCGTAAGATAATCCTGCAACATGAGACGTTGCAGCCACAAAGGGTCAGTACATTGAATGTACTGGCAAATTCACACTGTAGAGCAATGATGAATAATGGCTATCACTACATGCATATATGGTTTGTGGAAAAGCTCTACGGTTATAAGGTTTTTGCGAAAAGCCAATTTTTCCCTACTGCAAAGGAATAAATTTTATTTAACTATCATGGTGGTTGTTAAACATTGAGAATGGTTGACAGCATTCTCAATCCAATTAAGCATCATCATTAAAACCCAACAATATTCATTTAAAGTAACATGATGAGATTCACATGATAATCCAGGTACTAGATACTCAAACGTCCATAACCGAGGACACGGCTAACCATGATTAGTTTATACACTCTGCAGAGGTTTGCGCACTTTTCCCCACAAGACTCGATCTCCTCCATTGGATTTCTCGCACTACATGGTGTTTGAGAAACGGATGACCGAGACATAGTCTTTCAGAAGCGTTTGCACCTTACGATGGGTAGACCGTACCACCTACAACCCCTACATCTGCTAATCTACCACTGTAAGAGTTCACACGACTTAATCAACTATGCTAGAGCCCATAATATCTTGTGGCTGCACACGGAAGTTTCTAGTATGAATAATCTCATGATCCCTTTGAGCCTGGGTGGCGGTCCATAAAAAAACAGGCAATCCTGGAATACCCAGGTGCCTAGACAGGCAATCACTGGAATAACCAGGTGCCTCAATCCACCCAGATGTGTGTGAAAGTTGCCACCTTAAGTAAACCATTAATTAACAATCTCACATCTGTCACGAATACTCTCAAACCCAATCCACGTCTACGAGCATAGCATGGCAATATAAGCATAACATAATAGTAACTCCCAAGGGTTTGATAATAAACAGGTAATAGGTACTACCTCAACTACTTCCCATCCCACAATTTAATTAGATCCCAATCATGCAATGTTGGAGGTTTGATCTAATGCAATAAAAACTGGGTATGAAAGATGTATGATCAAAGTGTGAACTTGCCTGCAATGTTGATGAAGATGATTCGCACTCAAAAATCTTGATAGCTCTACTCGTCACACTCCAGTCAATCTATCGTAATCAAGCAATAGTAACCACACATAAGCAATCACTCAAAAGACCAGAAAGATCGAAGAAGTCGATTCGGAAAACATCAAACCAAGCAAATAGCTCTTGCAACATAAAACAATTTCTCACAGTACCAAAATTATGTGAATTTGGCCTTATCAAAATGTTTAGGTCAAGAGCTTTAATATGCAAAAAGAATCAACTCAAACGGAGTTACGGATAAAAAGATATGATCAAAAGAAGATTCGAATCAAATCTATTTGAAACAGATTCAAAAAGTTTTCAAAATCTTGTTCAACTTGGTTTAGTTTGTAGAGGGGCTCGAGATGAAGATTTAGGCGTTGGTTTCACTGTGTTTGGACAAACGAGCAAAAAGATACGAAGGTTTTAAGATCAGGGACTAATCCGCGACAAAAATAATCGTGGATAGGTCCCTGTCAAATTTTTTTTCCTTCAATATTCCGGCGATCGCCGCCGGCAGCGGCGGCGGCGCTGGCGAGAGGTGGCGACGCTGCTACAGGGCAAGGGCGGGGCGAGGTGCAAAACTAGCGCCCGGGGGCGGCTTATAAAGGCCTCGGGTGGGAGGAGTCCGGCCCGGGCACGCTGTGTAGGTCGGTTCACTTTTTAAAAAAAATCGGAAAGAGGTAAAATAGAGAGAAGAAGTATCAAACGGAGTCCAAAAATTATGAAATAAATTTCTATGGTCTTCTAGAAATATTTACGACTAAGTGAACATTTTTCCGGACCAAAATAAATACTTTGAAAAATGCATTTTTTCTTAAATTAATAAAATAAACTCTGAATAAAATCCGAAAAAATCCAATAAGATTATTTTGACTCTAAATTACTTTTCCAATATTTCTCAGGTATTTTTGAGGAAGTCCTATTATCCTCTCTCTTTATTTTATTTTGAGGAATAATCGGAAAGAATTTAATACAGTCAAAATAGATCCAGTTTCATATTTGAATTAAGTTCAAAATGAATTCTAAATAAAACCCCAACTCTCTCATGTTGGTCCTTGAGTTGCTTAGGTTTTCTGGATCACCAAATCAAATAAAACAAAATGCATAAAAATAAAGAATGCAAAAGAATAATCCATATGGTAACATCCAAATTGAAATTTATTTTCAAAAGGACGTTAAATTGGATTTCTTTGAAACTTCCAACTCATATTTCATATAATTTGAAGAAGTCATTTTATCTTCTCTCATGAAAATCATTGAGTTGCATAAAGTTTCTGAATTGGAAATGTTTCCAAATGGAATTCAAATATTTTCAAAAACCCTTTTCATTTAATTAAATGGAAGAAGTCATATCATCTTCTCTCTAGGGTTTTGTAGTTGAAAATAATTTGAATTCAGGAGATCATAAAATGCAAATGTGAAAGTTTGGGAAAGTCCTTTTATTCCCTCTCATTTAACTTTCAAAAAGCGTCGAATTTCACTCACTTTCAGTCAATCAATCAAACAATCAATCAAATCTTTCTATTTATCATAACATTCCAAAATTTAGAATTTTGGGATGTTACAATTGTAGTTTTAGTTCTGTAGCTCCGGTTCGATTGTTTCTTTTCGCAAATCGAAGCTCTTCAGTTGAACTTTCAGTTTGGACTTTCTTATTTGAGTTTTACCCTTGCATCTATGCTTGAGTTCTTATCTATGCTATTGTTTGTTTGTGATAGAATTTCCGAAGTGTGAAACGTGCTACTACGAGTCTCTAGGGTTTGCATATCGTCAGCAAGGCAAGTAACACTTTGATCATACCTCTTTATCATCCAGTTTTTATGCATTGGTTTCAACCCTCAAACATTGCATGAGTAGGATCTATGGGAAGTAGATGATGAGGTAGAACCTATTGCCCTTTTACTATCAAACCCTGGGAGTTACTTCTACGTTATGCTTATACTGCTATGCTATGCTCGTAGACGTGGATTGGTTGAGTGTATCCATGATAGATGTGAGTGTTGTTAATTAAGGGTTAACTTAAGGTGGCTACTTAAATACACATCCGGGTGGATTGGTTGCCGGCACCTGGAGAATCCAGTGTTGTCCTAGGATATCCGAGAGTACCCGTGTGATCATCTTATGGTTCGCCACCCAGGCTCAAAGGGATCATAAGATTATTCATGCTAGAAATTTCCGTGTGCAGCCACAAGCCATTATGGGCTCTGGCATAGTTGAGTATGTTGTGTGACCTCTTTCAGTGGTAGGTTAGCAAATATAGGGGAAAGTAGGTGTAATTGTCTACCCAGAGTAAAGAGGTAATGATTCTGAAAGACTATGTCTCGGTCATCCATTTCTCAAACACCATGTAGTGAAAGAAAACCAACGGAGGAGATCGAGTCTTGTGGGGAAAAGTGCGCAAACCTCTGCAGAGTGTACAAACTAATCATGGTTAGCCGTGTCCCCGGTTATGGACATCTTCAGTATCTGGTTCTTCGATTATCATGTTGATCTCATCACTCTAAATTAATTTGGTGGGTTATTAATACTGCATAATTGGGATTGAGTTGGAGGAACCTTCTTAATGTTTATCAACTACCATGATAGTAAACAAAATATATTCCTTTATTGTAGGAAAAAATTGGCTTTTCGCAAAAACCTATTAACCATAGAGCCTCCACCAGCAAAATATGCATATAGTATTAGTTGTTACTTGTTCATTGCTCTACAGTGTTATTTTGCCAGCATACTCCATGTGCTGGCCCGTTTTCAGGCTGCAACGTATTATGTTACAGACTTTTCAGACAAAGAGTAAGGTGCGCTAGGTCGTTGTTGTGCACTCAGCTATGCCGTTGGAGTTGATGGACTCACTTCATCTTCTGTGACACCCGGATAGTTAAGCTACAGTGATCCCCCGCTAATGATGCCACGTCACCTCGGTTACTGTTGATAAAATCTCGATAGTTCAAAACCGATTCAAATTCAAATTTAAAATCAAGCAAACAATAAAAGTTTTCAAATATTTAAACTAAAATGTTCATCGTGTGGTAAATAATCCCTAACTAGTTTTGGTGGTGGAACCAACCTTTTACAAAGTGTTTAAATGCCCTAAACTAATTAAAAACAGTGGCTAAAATAATAATTTAAGTGCTTCCATGTGCAGCCACAAGCCATTATGGGCTCCGGCATAGTTGAGTATGTTGCGTGACCTCTTTCTGTGGTAGGCTAGCAAATGTAGGGGAAAGTAGGTGTAGTTGTCTACCCAGAGTAAAGAATTAATGCTTCTGAAAGATTGTGTCTCGGTCATCTGTTTCTCAAACACCATGTAGTGCGAGAAAACCAACGGAGGAGATTGATTCTTGTGGGGAAAAGTGCGCAAACCTCTGCAGAGTGTACAAACTAATCATGGTTAGTTGTGTCCCCGGTTATGGACATCTTCAGTATCTGGTTCTTCGATTATCATGTTGATCTCATCACTCTAAATTAATTTGTTGGGTTATTAATACTGCTTAATTGGGATTGAGTTGGAGGAACCTTCTCAATGTTTATCAACTACCATGATAGTTAAAAAAAATATTCCTTTGTTGTAGGGAAAATTGGCTTTTCACAAAAACCTATTAACCGTAGAGCCTCCACCAGCCAAATATGCATATAGTATTAGTTGTTACTTGTTCATTGCTCTACGGTGTTATTTTGCCAGCATATTCCATGTGTTGACCTGTTTTCGGGCTACAACGTATTATGTTGCAGATCTTTCAGACGAAGAGTAAGGTGCGCTAGGACATTGTTGTGCACTTAGTTATGCCGTTGGAGTTGATGGACTCTTCCAAGCCTTCCGTTGTTATCGTATTTAGATGGCCTTAAGCCATATTATTGTTTTAAGTTCTCTCTTGAGACTATCGATGTAATAAGTGTGTGATTGCTACTCTGTTATAAATCCTTCGAAGTATTGTGTGTGTCAGCATTACCGATCCAAGGATGACACTTATGCACAGAGATTTGACCGTTTGAGGTCGGATCGCTGCAAGATAGTATCTGAGCCCACGCTGATTGTAGGACGCGACCACTAAGATTAGCCATAGGTCACTCTTCTATACTCATTTCTGACTCCTCTCCATTTTCCACTCTATAGATGGCGGACCCGAGGAAGAAGTTTGCTCAACCGGATGAAGATGTGATGACCCACAAGTGTAGGGGATCTATCGTAGCCTTTTCGATAAGTAAGAGCGTCGAACCCAACGAGGAGTAGAAGGAAATGATAAGCGGTTTTCAACAAGGTATTTTCTGCAAGCACTGAAATTATCAGCAACAGATAGTTTTGTGATAAGGTAATTTGTAACGGGTAACAAGTAATAAAAGTAAATAAGGTGCAGCAAGATGGCCCAATCCTTTTTGTAGCAAAGGACAAGCCTGGACAAACTCTTATATAAAGTAAAGCGCCCCTGAGGACATATGGGAATTATCGTCAAGCTAGTTTTCATCACGTTCATATGATTTGCGTTCGGTACTTTGATAATTTGATATGTGGGTGGACCGGTGCTTGGGTGTTGTCCTTCCTTGGACAAGCATCCCACTTATGATTAACCCCTGTTGCAAGCATCCGCAACTACAACAGAAGTATTAAGGTTAACCTAACCATAGCATGAAACATATGGATCCAAATCAGCCCCTTACAAAGCAACGTATAAACTAGGGTTTAAGCTTCTGTCACTCTAGCAACCCATCATCTACTTATTACTTCCCAATGCCTTCCTCTAGGCCCAAACAATGGTGAAGTGTCATGTAATCGACGTTCACATGACACCACTAGAGGAAAGACAACATACATCTCATCAAAATATCGAACGAATACCAAATTCACATGACTACTTATAGCAAGACTTCTCCCATGTCCTCGGGAACAAATGTAACTACTCACAAAGCATATTCATGTTCATAATCAGAGGGGTATTAATATGCATAATGGATCTGAACATATGATCTTCCACCAAATAAACCAACTAGCATCAACTACAAGGAGTAATCAACACTACTAGCAACCCACAAGTACCAATCTGAGACTTAGAGGCAAAGATTGGATACAAGAGATGAACTAGGGTTTGAGATGAGATGGTGCTGGTGAAGATGTTCATGGCGATTGACCCCTCCCGATGAGAGGATCATTGGTGATGACTATGGTGATGATTTCCCCCTCCCGGAGGAAAGTTTCCCTGGCAGAACAGCTCCGCCGGAGCCCTAGATTGGTTCCGCCAAGGTTCCGCCTCGTGGCGGCGGAGTTTCTTCCTGAAAGATTTCTTATGATTTTTTCTCCATGAAAGACTCCATATAGGCAAAGATGGGAATCAGAGGGCTGCCAGGGGGCCCACGAGGCAGGGGGGCACGCCCAGGGGGTAGGGCGCGCCCCACCCTCGTGGACGGTGGGTGGCCCCCCTCTAGTACTTCTTTTGCCCAATATTTTTTATATATTCTGAAACGTGCTCCCGTGAAGTTTCAGGACTTTTGGAGATGTGCAAAATAGGTCTCTAATATTTGCTCCTTTTCCAGCCCAGAATTCCAACTACCGGCATTCCCCCTCTTCATGTAAACCTTGTAAAATAAGAGAGAATAGGCATAAGTATTGTGACATAATGTGTAATAATAGCCCATAATGCAATAAATATCGATATGAAAGCATGATGCAAAATGGACCTATCAAGATACACCCTTTGGATGACACTTGAAGGAAGTCACTAGGTACCTGAACATCGGAATACCAAGCTTCACCTGGACCTACACCGCCACTTTACCAGAAGAGGAGCGTTGGATGATTCGAGTTCAAGTTCCAGGAAGGACATTCACGCCAGTTACTAAGCCCATAGAGTTTTCCTTTGATGCACCAACCCGGAGTCTAGGAAAGAGCATGGCAGCCCACATCGCCATGGGACGCATCGGCGAAGTTTATCACAAGGATCTTAAGGAAACCATCTACCAGATATGTGTGCACCGAGATGAGCAATGGGAGATGATCAGCACCAGGAGGGACAGATCCATTACAGCCATCATCCGGGAGTTAAACCAGCACATTCATCGCCAGGAGGACCAAATGTGCGCAAGCATGATAGATCTGAAAAAGTTGATGACTAGGAACATGGAGCTTGAAGAGGAACTCAAGTCTACACGCGATGGATATGGGGAGGAAATCACAATACTAGTAGAAAAGAATGACGACTTGACAAGGAAGTTAGGAGTATTCATGGGAGACCCCGCGCTAGGAGGAGATGACGACCATCCCGAGGACTACATCATCATCAATGACACCGACTCCGAACCCGACAGTAGTGGAGATGATTACGAAGACGAAGCTGGAGCATATATCATGGAGTCTTCCACCGATCAAAATTTCTAGATGGCCACCATATTATTAGTAGTATTTCCCCATGTATATAGTAGTAGTCTGAGTATCTTTCTAACGGTAGCTAGATCGATTGTATGCCCTTGTTTGAATTGAGTGGTGTGATATGATTGTGTTTGTCTCATGTGCATATGGGTAGTGCTTTCTCCTAGACCTCATTTCTATTCTAATCTCTCCCCTCTAAACCCATCAGATGCCTCCGAGACGTGACCCTGGATTTGCCTTCCCACTGGAGCTCACACAGTTGATCTAATAGCAGAATGCCTTGATGCAGCTACTAGTCCAGAACCAAGTTAACAACAACAACAATAACAACAACCCACCGCCACCACCTCCAGTGGACAACCTAGCCCATTTTCTAAGGTTAAATCCACTGATGTTTTCCAGTAGCACCGAGTCGATTGTTGCTGATGACTGGCTACATAGGATTGGAAGGGAGTTGACCAACGCAAGTTTCATAGATGCGGAGAAGGTGCACTTTGCTGCACATCAATTGGATGGACCCGCAGCCTCATGGTGGGAGAATTACACAGCCACTTTTCCCATAGCTAATGTCACTTGGGATCAGTTTCAGCAAGCATTCCGCACTGCCCATGTCTCTACAGAAGCAATGAATATGAAGAAGCATGAGTTTCACAACTTACGCCAGGGAAACCGTACTGTGGGGCAGTATGTGGATGAGTTTAGCAAGTTAGCCCGTTATGCCCCAAATGATGTGGCCACAGATGCCGCGAAGCAGGAGAAGTTTATGGAAGGACTGAATGATGAGTGTGCAGTTGATGGTGGCAACATTCACTAACTACCAGGAGTTGGTAGACCGGGCCCTGATGATTGAAAGCAAACAGCAATAGATAGAGAGCCGCAAATGGAAGTATGGACATGGGAAGTACAATTCTGGAGCTCGGCAAAAGCCTCGCTTTACCCCTAGCTCCGGAGGTTATACCCATAACCATGGAGGCCATACTCACAATGGAGGAAGTTCACAAAACCACAGTGGCCCCAAGAATGGGAATGGAAATGGAGGAAGTAGCAGCCAGAACCGTTCCAACCCCTCTACACCTGCCAAGAAGGATCTAAGTCACATTACTTGTTTCAAGTGCGGGAAGACTGGACACTACGTCATCGAGTGTTCTGAAGCAAAGAATGGAAATGGCAATGGAAGCTCTGTGAAGAAGCCCAACCCTTTCAACAGGGGACAAGTGAACCACGTTAATGTGGAGGAGGTTGAAGAGCAGCCAGATGCAGTTATAGGTAAGTTTTTGGTTAAGTCATTTACTGTAATCATTCTTTTTGATATTGGTGCATCGCATTCATACATTTCAAGGGGATTTGTGGATAAGTATAAGTTGCCCACCAAAGTTCTTAGGACACCTATGTTAGTAAGCTCACCAGGAGCAGAGTTTATGGAAAGCCAAGGATGTTTTCAGATGCCATTAACCATAGGTACGCATGTTTTCCCCTCAGACCTAGTAATTCTGGAGTCACAAGGATTGGATGTGATACTAGGCATGGATTGGCTATCGATGTATGGGGGAAACATCGATTGTGCTAGTAAGTCAATTATGCTCACCACCCTGGAGGGGAAAAGGATTAAGTATGTATCCAGGCATGCACAAAGGAGGACCAAAGTAAATTCCCTCTCAGGAGTTGTTCAGGAGGAAGTGCCTGTCGTGAAGGATTATCCAGATGTATTCTCAAAGAAACTACCAGGCATGCCGCCGGATCGAGACATTGAGTTTTTGATAGAGTTGTTGCCAGGCACTGGACCAACATCGAAGAGACCATACCGGATGCCCGCAAATGATCTGGAGGAGCTTAAGAAGCAGATTAAGGAGTTATTGGAGAAAATTTACATTCAACAAAGTTTGTCACCATGGGGAGCCCCAATGCTCTTAGTTGAGAAGAAGGATGGATCTTTGAGAATGGTTGTTGATTATCATGCGCTGAATCAAGTGACAATCAAGAACAAGTACCCATTACCGATGATCAATGATTTGTTCGACCAGCTGCAAGGAGCCAAAGTATTTTCCAAGATCGACCTGTGATCACGATACCACCAGCTAAAGATCCGAGAAAAGGATATACCCAAGACAACTTTCACCAATAGGTACGGGCCATATGAGTACACAGTCATGTCATTTGGATTGACTAATGCCCCTGCCTATTTCATGAGTATGATGAATAAGGTGTTCATAGAGTTCTTGGATAAGTTTGTTGTGGTGTTCATTGATGATATTTTGGTATACTCGAAGAATGAAGAGGAACACAAGGAGCATTTGCATTTAGTTCTCGAGAAGCTCAGGGAACATCAGCTTTATGCCATATTCAGCAAATGCGAGTTTTAGTTGAAGGAAGTTGGATTTCTTGGACATGTTATATCAGGAGAATGTATAGCAGTAGACCCTACCAAGGTTCAGCCAGTCACTAATTGGCTAGCACCCACCTCAATAGGGGAGATCCGCAATTTTCTTGGACTCGCGGGATACTACCGGAGATTCATTGAGAATTTTTGCAAGATTGCGAAGCCCATGACGGAGTTGTTGAAGAAGGACACTAAGTTCAAATGGACAGATGAATGTGAGGCAAGTTTTTAGGAGTTGAAGAAATGTTTGGTTACAGCCCCAGTGCTGATTTTGCCAGATATACACAAGGATTTCCAAGTGTATTGTGATGCTTCTCGCTTAGGACTTGGAGGTGTACTTATGCAAGACAGAAGAGTTGTTTCCTATGCCTCATGTCAGCTTCGACCGCATGAGTTGAATTATGCCACGCATGATTTGGAGTTAGCAGGTGTAGTTCATGCACTCAAGACCTGGAGACATTTTCTTATTGGAAACCGTTGTGATGTGTACACGGATCACAAGAGTTTAAAGTACATTTTCACGCATAAGGAGCTGAATCTCAGACAAAGGAGATGGTTGGAGCTTATAAAGGATTATGATATGAAGCTACACTATCACCCAGGAAAGGCCAATGTCGTAGCGGATGCCTTGAGCTGGAAAAGTTATGCCAATACCCGTGTAAGCGGAGGATTTCCGCAGGAGTTAGTTGATGATCTCAAGGAGCTTCATTTGGAGATAGTTCCATGAGGTTTTGTTGCGGCAATGGAGGTTCCGTCAACATTATTGGGAAGGATTCAAGAAGCTCAGAAGGATGATAAGGAGATTGCTGAGATAAAGGAGAAGATGAGTGAAGGAAAAGCCAAAGGTTTTCATGAGGATGAGCACAACACTTTATGGTTTGAGGACCGAGTATATGTACCCAATAATGTAGAAATCATGAAGTTAATACTACAGGAAGCTCATGACTCGGCATACTCGATTCACCCAAGAAACACCAAAATGTATTTGGATTTAAAGGAGCGTTTCTGGTGGACAGGTATGAAGAAGGATATTGCAAAGTATGTAGCAGTATGTGATGTATGTCAGAGAGTGAAGGCAGAACATCAGAAGCCAGCAGGATTACTGCAGCCTATGCCGATACCCGAATGGAAGTGGGACAAGCTTGACAAGCTTGACACGATCGAGATATGATTCTATCTGGGTAGTAGTGGATCGTTTGACCAAAGTGCCTCACTTTATCCCAGTGAGTACCACCTATACGAGTGCAAAGTTGGCCAAGATATATATGACCAGGATCTTATGTCTGCATGGAGTTCCGAGGACCATCGTATCGGATAGAGGGACTCAGTTTACTTCGAAGTTTTGGCACCAGCTGTACCAGACTTTGGGAACCAGGCTAGAGTTCAGTACAGCCTTTCATT
This sequence comes from Triticum aestivum, assembly GCF_018294505.1. Lineage (NCBI taxonomy): Eukaryota > Viridiplantae > Streptophyta > Magnoliopsida > Poales > Poaceae > Triticum > Triticum aestivum. The sequence goes on from NC_057794.1 coordinate 358,448,617, forward strand.
CGTAGACAGATGGACAGACCGAGAGAGTCAATCAGATTCTGGAGGACATGTTGAGAGCTTGTGCGCTAGATTATGGATCTAGCTGGGATGATAATTTGCCGTACGTGGAGTTCTCACACAACAACAGTTATCAAGCTAGTCTGAAGATGGCCCCTTTCGAAGCCTTGTATGGAAGGAGGTGCAGGACACCGTTGATGTGGGATGAAGTTGGAGACCGTCAGTTGTTTGGACCGGATTTGATCAAAGAATCCGAAGAGAAGGTTAAGTTGATTCACGACAGAATAAAGATAGCTCAGTCCAGGAAGAAGAGTTACGCAGATTCAAACGCAAGGAGGTAGTCTATGAAATCGGAGACAAAGCATATTTTCGTGTGTCACCTCTCTGAGGAGTTAAACATTTTGGAGTTAAGGGAAAGTTAGCCCCGAGATTTGTAGGACCATACCGATTTTTGGGACGTATGGGAGAAGTTGCCTACATGTTGGAGTTACCCGAAGGATTGTCAGGAGTTCATGATGTGTTCCATGTTTCCCAGTTGAAGAAGTGCCATGCAGAGATGGTCGATATTCCTCTGAGAGATATAGTGCCACTGGAAGCAATTTAGTTGGATAGTGATTTGACCTACAAGGAGAAACCTGTCAAGATTCACGAGTTTGCCAGCCGAGTTACCCACAGCAAGGTTATCAAGTTTTGCAAAGTTCAATGGAGCCACGATACTGAGGATGAAGCCACCTGGGAACAAGAAGAAGACCTACGGAAAGACCACCCACACTTATTTTCTAGCCAACCCGAATCTCGAGGGCGACATTCATCTTAAGGGGGTAGGTTTGTAACATCCCAAATTTTCAATTTGGAATGTTATACATAGGTCATCATATGCATATCATATTTTATTTGCATCTCGTTTGCGATCCTAGAAATCCTAAGCAACTCAAGGACCCACGGAGAGAGTTGGAGATTTCACCATTTTCATATTTGAATTTTTCTCAAATTTGAAAAGAGGACCACTTTGGTTTTAATATTTTTCTCTCCAAAATATTTCCAATATAAAAATAAAAGAGAGGAGATAAAAGGACTTATCCAAAATAAAAAGAACTATTGGAGGAAAAATGTTAAAATCAAATAAATATTTTATTTGGGATTTTATTGCTATTTTATTTGAATTAGAAAAATATGCATTTTTCCAAATTGCATTTTTAGGCCAGAAAAATGTTCACTTTGTTGTAAATATTTTATTTAGATGGTGAAAATTGTTTTTGGCATTTTTAGGATTTTTTATATTTATTTAGGATTTTCATCGGCGGAATTATTAAAAGAATGTTTCGCCCGACTGGGCCAACGGCCCAGCCAAGCCGGGCCAAGCCCAACCAGCGCCGCCGCCTACCACGGCCGTGCGAGTGCCGGACTCCCGCCAGAGTCCGGGTCGGCCTCGACGTCCGTGCCCCTCGCACAAGCCACCCGCCGCCCCCGAGGCCTTTATAAGCTGTGCCACCACCGCCCCTCTCCACCTTGTCCCGCCCCCCGCCTGCAGCTCGCAACCAGCACTGCCGCAGCCGCCGCCGCCGTTGCTGCAGCCCGCGCCGCTGCCCGCCGCCGCACCGCCGCTCAACGCCGATGCCGCTACTGCCTCGCCGCGCAGCCACCCGCTGACCGCACCTCGCCGGAAGTCGCCGCCTTTTGGATCCGCCGCCGCGGGTTTTTTCCGGTTCTCGTTGGTTTATTTCGGTAAACCCTAGATCTAGATCGGTTTTTGTTATAGATCGGTTTTCTCAGTTTAGATCTATTCCGCGGACGTTCGTTCGTTTAGTTCTTGTATCGAACGAATTCGTTTGTTTGTCCCTGTTAGCGGGCGTTCGTCCGATAGATTTTTCTTTTTCTGTTTTATTTTCACCAGGGACCTATCCATGATTTCTTTTATCGCAGATTAGCCCCTGATCTTCAAACTCTCGCAACTTTTCAACTATTCGTCCAAATCCAGTGTAACCAATGCCAAAATCTTTGTCTCGAAGCCCTCTTTCCAGTTAATCAACTTGAGCATGATTTTGAAAATTTAAAATTTGGTTTCAAGCAGATTTGAATTCGAAGTTCTTTTGATCGTAGTTTCAGTTCCGTAGCTCCGATTCGATTGATTCTTTTTGCAAATCGAAACTCTTCAGTTGAACTTTCAGTTTGGACTTTATTATTTGAGTTTTACCCTTGCATATATGCTTGAGTGCTTATGTATGCTATTGTTTGTTTGCGATAGAATTTTCGGAGTGCGAACTATGCTACTACGAGTCTCTAGGGTTTGCATATCATCGGCAAGGCAAGTAACACTTTGATCATACCTCTTTATCACCCGGTTTTTATGCATTAGTTTCAACCCTCAAACATTGCATGAGTAGGATCTCTTAACATGTGGGTATTGGGAAGTAGATGATGAGGTAGAACCTATTGCCTTTTTACTATCAAACCCTGGGAGTTACTTCTACGTTATGCTTATACTGCTATGCTATGCTCGTAGACATGGATTGGTTGAGTGTATCCATGATAGATGTGAGTGTTGTTAATTAAGGGTTAACTTAAGGTGGCTACTTAAATACACATCCGGGTGGATTGGTTGCCGGCACATGGAGAATCCAGTGTTGTCCTAGGATATCCGAGAGTACCCGTGTGATCATCCTATGGTTTGCCACCCAGGCTCAAAGGGATCATAAGATTATTCATGCTAGAAATTTCCGTGTGCAGCCACAAGCCATTATGGCCTCTGGCATAGTTGAGTATGTTGTGTGACCTCTTTCAGTGGTAGGTTAGCAAATGTAGGGGAAAGTAGGTGTAACTGTCTACCCAGAGTAAAGAGGTAATGATTCTGAAAGACTATGTCTTGGTCGTCCATTTCTCAAACACCATGTAGTGAAAGAAAACCAACGGAGGAGATCGAGTCTTGTGGGGAAAAGTGCGCAAACCTCTTCAGAGTGTACAAACTAATCATGGTTAGCCGTGTCCCCGGTTATGGACATCTTGAGTATCTGGTTCTTGGATTATCATGTTGATCTCATCACTCTAAATTAATTTGTTGGGTTATTAATACTGCATAATTGGGATTGAGTTGGAGGAATCTTCTTAATGTTTATCAACTACCATGATAGTTAAACAAAATATATTCCTTTATTGTAGGGAAAAATTGGCTTTTCGCAAAAACCTATTAACCTAGAGCCTCCACCAGCCAAATATGCATATAGTATTAGCTGTTACCTATTCATTGCTCTACAGTGTTATTTTGCCAGTATATTCCATGTGCTGGCCCGTTTTCGGGCTGCAACGTATTATGTTGCAGATTTTTCAGACAAAGAGTAAGGTGCGCTAGGTCGTTGTTGTGCACTCAGCTTTGCCGTTGGAGTTGATGGACTCACTTTATCTTCTGCGACACCCGGATAGTTAAGCTACAGTGATCCCCCGCTAATGATGCCACGTCACCTCGGTTACTGTTGATAAAATCTTGATAGTTCAAAACCGATTCAAATTCAAATTTAAAATCAAGCAAACAATAAAAGTTTTCAAATATTAAAACTAAAATGTTCATCATGTGGTAAATAATCCCTAACTAGTTTTGGTGGTGGAACCAACCTTTTACAAAGTGTTTAAATGACCTAAACTAATTAAAAAACAGTGGCTAAAATAATAATTTAATTGCTTTTGAAAGTATAAAAATATTAAACTAATTTATTTTGTGTCCAAACTAGGTTTGGCAGTGGCCTATTTTGATGATACTAATTTAGGTGTTAACTTGGTGTTTTAAAGAAACTAAAATATCAAATCTAAAATAACAAAAACTAAAATAAAACAGAAAAGAATAAATAAAGGAAAAATAAAAATAAAACAAAGACCCCCCCGCTGGGCCTCAGCCCAGCTGGCCACTGGGCAAGCCAGGCCGGCCCAGTCGGTGCCCCCATAACCCCCCCCCACTCCCCCCGTGACCTAGATCGGTCCATCCCCACCTCCCACTACACCCACTCCCCCCGATTCCACCCACTCTCCCTGGCGCTTCCCCCTCTTCCCCCGATCTGAATGCGCCGCCACCTAGGGACCTCGCAGCCCGTCATTGCCCCGACGTCATCGCCCCTACCCCGCCGGCCTTCTAGTGCCACATCGCCGGACCGACCATAGCCACCGACCGGGACGACCATGCCGGACGCCATCACCGCTCCTCCCCTGCATCGCCGCGTCCTCGGCCTCCTCCTCATCGGCCAACCCCGAGCCTCGCCGCCCCAGATCCCCTGCAAAGGCGTGAGCAGCGACCCCCCTTTTCCTCTCTTCCCTGTTCCCGGACGTCGCCGCACCTCACTTTATGCCCGACCGCTCCTCGCCCTCGCCGTGCTCCGGCCAAAGCCCCGCTCGCGCGTCGCGCCCTAGGCTCCCAGCCCGCGCCTATGGACGCGCCCTGCCCGAACACACGCGCCTGGCCGCACCGACCACCGCGCCCCTCGCCCGCAGCTGTCCTCCCACGTCCAACCTTCACTGCTTTCGCCGTGCTCTGCCGCCGCTGCCCTAGCGCCCCGGCGTGTGCCCCCCCCCCGCCTGCATGGCTGCCGCCGGCGGCCGCCTCTGTCCACGACCGCGTGCGCTCTCCCGCACCCACCAGCCTCCACCGCTCCCTTTGTGTGCTGCCGCCGCGTCTAGCCTCGCCCTCCTCCGCCCACCACGCACCTCCTCTACTCGGCGCACCGTCGCGCCCCATTGCTTCCTCGCGTGCACCCGCGCTGTTCCCCGCTGCGCCCAGCACGTGCCTGGCCGCGCTCCCGCGTGCCCACGGTCGTGCCTGCCTGCTCCGCCGCGTCCTCGCGTGGCCCCGCTGCTTCCCACGCTGCTCTCGCCGTCGCCGGCCATCGAGGCCCCGGGGCTCGCTCGCCCTCAACTCTCCTGGCCTCGGGTGCGAGCACCCGCAACCGCTCGCCCGTAGCGCCCGCCCCGTTAAGGCCCCATGGGCCTATGACAGTGCGGCCACCCCCAGAACGATTGTATTTTTTTAAAAAAAGAAGTACAATAATTAAATAATAATTAAATTAATTAATTAATGTATTAATTAACTTAATTAATCCTGATTAGCTTAGCCTAATTAACTAATTAACCTAATTAATTAATCTTAATTAACTAGGAGTGTATGACATGCAGTACCCATCTGTCAATTTGACTAAGTCAACGCCCTGTTGACTGATGACATCATGCTGACATCAGCAAACACTATTCTGGATAATATTGAATTAAAATAATTAAATAAATCCTAAATATGGTTTAATTCTTTTAAAATTAATATAAAATAAACCGTAGCTCCAATGAAAAAACTTTGTACATCAAAGTTGCTCAGAATGATGAGACGAATTCGGATACGCAACCCCTTCGTCCACCACGCATCCCTAGCATAGAGAACACGCAACTTTCCCCCTCTGGTTCGTCTGTCCAAAAATGCAAAACACCGGGGATATTTTCTCGGATGTTCCCCCCCTTCACCGGTATCACCTCATACTGCGTTAGGTCACCCCTAGCACCGTGCATTGCCATGTTATGCTTTGTGTTGCTTTATTTGCTCTGTTATTTATTGTGTTCCCCCTCTGTTACTTCTTTCCGGTAGACCCTGAGACTGCCGGCGACCCCCAGTTCATCTACGGTGTTGACGACCCCTCTCTCTTGCCAGAGCAACCAGGCAAGCCCCCCCCATTGATCACCATAAACCGCCTACTCTTCTCTCTACTGCTTGCATTAGAGTAGTGTAGCATGTTACTGCTTTCCGTTAAACCTATTCTGATGCATAGCCTGTCATTGTTGCTACAACTATTGATACCTTACCTGCAATCCTAAATGCTTAGTATAGGATGCTAGATTATCATCAGTGGCCCTACATTCTTGTCAGTCTGCCATGCTATACTATCAGGGTGTGATCACGTCGGGTGTTGATCACGGGTAAATACATACATATATACATACTATACAGGTGGTGATTAAAGTCGAGTCGGCTCATTGAGTACCCGCAAGTGATTCTGATGTGGGGGCTGAAGGGGCAGGTGGCCCCGTCCATGTAGTGGTGGGCCTGAGTTCCCGACGGCCCCCGACTGTTACTTTGAGGTGGAGCGACAGGACAGGTTGAGACCACCTAGGAGAGAGGTGGGCCTGGCCCTGGTTGGTGTTCGCGGTTACTTCAAGCTAACATGCTTAACGAGATCTTGCTATTTGATCTGAGTCTAGCTATTGGCCTATATGCACTAACCAACTACGCAGGAACAGTTATGGGCACTTGACGTCGTGGTATCAGCCGAAGCCTTCGTGACGTCAGCGACTGAGCGGCGCGCGCCGGGTTGGACCGCGTAACGTAACTTCCTTTGCAATGGAGGTTGCTAGGTCTGCTCACCGGCTGCGTACGCAACATGCAGGTGTGCAATGGACGATGGACCCAGACCCCTGCGCCATAGGATTTAGACCGGCGTGCTGACCTCTTTGTTGTGCCTAGGTAGGGCTGCGACGTGTTGATCTTCCGAGGCCGGGCATGACCCAGAAAAGTGTGTCCAGACAAAGGGGATCGAACGTGTTGGGAAATGTGCTGCACCCCTGCAAGGAAGTTAATCTATTCGAATAGCCGTGATCTTCGGTAACAGGACGACTTGGAGTTGTACCTTGACCTTATGACAACTAGAACCGGATACTTAATAAAACATATCCTTCCAAGTGCCAGATACAACCGATGATCACTCTCTCACAGGGCGACGAGGGGAGGATCATCGGTTAGGATTAGGCTACACGATGCTACTTGGTTAACGTACCATCTACTCTCTTCTACATGCGTAGTCTTTGATAAGGACTAGCTATCCCCCTCTTATTCCGGCATTCTGCAGTTCAGTCCACATATGATATCCTCATTCCACTTGATACCAATGCATACATATGTAGTGTAGCTCCTTGCTTGCGAGTACTTTGGATGAGTACTCACGGTTGCTTTGCTCCCTCTTTTCCCCTTTCTAAACCCGATTGCTACGACCAGACGATGGAGCCCAGGAGCCAGATGCCACTGTCGATGACGACTACTACTACTCGGGAGGTGCCTACTGCTATGTGCAGCCCGCTGACGACGACCAGGAGTAGTTTAGGAGGATCCCAGGCAGGAGGCATGCGCCTCTTTCGATATGTATCTCAGTTTGTGCTAGCCTTCTTAAGGAAAACTTGTTTAACTTATGTCTGTACTCAGATATTTTTGCTTCCGCTGACTCATCTACGATCGAGGTCTTGTATTCGAGCCCTCGAGGCCCCTGGCTTGTAATATGATGCTTGTATGACTTATTTTATTTGTAGAGTTGTGTTGTGATATCTTCCCGTGAGTCCCTGATCTTGATCGCACATGTTTGCGTGTATGATTAGTGTACGATTGAATTAAGGCGTCATAAGTTGGTATCAGAGCCGACTGCCTGTAGGAATCCCCCTTCCACACTCCTTGGCCGAAGTCGAGTCTAGACATTGCAAAACTTTTTACTAACATGGTTGTGTGTCTTACGGGCCCACGTCGCAATTTGGGTGGTATTAGGATCTTTTACTCCTTGATCTTTACTCTGGGACTCTGAACTCTCTTCTACTCGGGATAAATGATTTTACTAACTCTAACTTTAGGTTCTCGAGAATACTTCTCCTGGAGAGCCCCTTCAGTCCAGATGACCGCCTACTGCACCAGAAAATTTTGAAGATACTCTTCGATGTTTCCTCGAACCTTGTGCCTGTTGCTTTTGCAATTCCTTACCACTGAAATATCCCTATGAATAAATACATACACCTATCATTCTTGCCTTTATTCGCAGTTGATCTTGTTATTACAAAATACCCCGAGAATACTTTGTGCCTCTACCTTGTAGTTCCTTGCCGCAGAAATACCCCTACGGATAATTCCTGGCACTTATCGAGCATCTGCTCATTCCCAGTTGTTCATGTGTTTCGCGGAAGTCTTCGAAATACCATTCGGTCTTCCGAATATCCTAAGTAGCCTATTGCTCTTGAAATTCTTGCTTGCTTGCATTATGGTTAATCCCATAAGTCTCGTAATCTTATTGGCATCCCTTGTCATTATCATTTTGATTCCATTGATACAATATGTTGCGAATGCACGCAATCCTCGATCAGATACTAGAATTCATCCTTCTGGCTCAGACGTCATTTTAAACATGAGCTAGATCCCGACCAATTAAATTTTGCCATCGATTGTACCCCTAAGGCTATTCAACTTATCCATCCCTAATCAGAGCATTGCTTCTGATCCCTTGTCTTGAAATTGATAATTCCTTTGCATTTGAACTTTGAGTTAGTCAGTTGTTTCGATAAAATGATCTCCTTGCATTCCTTCTTCCTCTGGTTGAGTACCGATGCTCACATCAGATCCCTTGTGGACCACCAGATCCTTTGTTGGATTTTATCCAACAGTGTCCTTCATATTCTATAAGCTTGTGAGCCTTTCCTCGAATACTTAATGCCTTTGGTAAATCGTATCCTCTACTTTCTCCAGCATGCTCTACTATCGAGCTTGTGTTATTTATTCCTGAAATTGTGGTATATGCTCCTAAGATGCCTCGATGGGTTGAACCTATGCCTTCCACAAACCGTACGAACCCGAAAGTTTTTGTGAGTCATACTCTTCTGTTGTTTCGCCAGATAAAATTTCAACACTACAACCTCATCAAAAGCGAGAAGTAAAATGAAAGGTTATACATTGAACAAGTGGGAGTCGACCTTTAACCCTGTGTTCATGCCCATGGACCCGATGTATACCTTATCATGGCAGCATCTCTTAAAATAATTATCCCCTTTTTATAAGTTCATCTTGTATCTGTGGACGTGGTTCCGACCATGTTTCTCCTTGATTCCATTTCTCGTGCAAGTTTGAGCACTTGTCTTCTACAGAGCATTTCCCTAGTCCAACCTCTGCTTTGATCTGTCATCGAGTATTACTCCCGTGGTATCTCGAGATTATCATGGAACTGCATAACTTCTTATGAGTTCTTCATCAGGTGGCACATTCTCATTCATTCCAATTTTTCACGGGCTCTGAGTTTTTTTAAACACTCAAAGACATCAATAACTGACTCAAGTCGTCACTGTGATTATCAGCTCTTGGTAACCTTCATTACTTACGAGTTTGAACTCAATCACATCATTCCTAGCCTGCTTGGCTATATCCTTGTCGTGCCGATTTTAACTGTGCTACCTGCTGGTCCTTCTTCCCGGAGCACAAATTTCGACGGTGAGCTAATCTTAAGTCGACCTTCGTCGTCTTATCATTTCTCCTTGAACAGAAAACTTGATTTCGAGTTTGTATCGTACCCTTGGTTCCAATTACCTTTCGCTTCATCATTCCTTTGACTTGATGTCATCGACGATCGATTACATCTTCATGAAATCTCTCGACAAATGTGTCATGATCATCATGAACATTCTGAGCTTTTCCAGGATATCAATCTAATTCATGGTGAGAAATACCATCCTTGCCCCTTGATGATTTGTGTTATCATCGACAACATCCTTGTCTTCCCTCAGCACAAATGTGTTCATGTTTTGGATTGAATCTTGAGTCCCTTGCAATCCAACATCTGTTCTTCTTTACCTTGGAGTATTACCATCTTTTATGTCAAGAATGTTGTGAGGATTGCCCCACCTCCTAAGAATTCTTGGTATAGTGATAATTCCCTCCATCGCCATTCTTTCTCGTGTTGTTTCTAACCAGGATACCAACAAATGGTCTGTGATGTGTAAAATTCAAAAATTCTAGCAATCCTATTGCTTTGACCTTAATGGTCAATAGCCTCATTCTAAGTCTATTGCTTATTGAATCATCACTCAAACATTGATCGTGCTACCTAGTCCAGATTTTCGGGTGCACTTTTCAGCCAATGTTTAATTGTGTATGTTTTCTTTGAGCATACATCATTATATCATTTGATCCGACAAATGTTATCCCCTTGTTCACATAAGTGTGGAAATCCACCTTTTGAAAATCTCAATGAATTGTCGCTGAGTCGCTCAGCCACCTCCTCACCTCTCCTTCATTTAATGATGAACTCTTGTTTTGGAACCCGCTTTCATAGTTAAATTTCCGAGAATCTTACAATATCATCTCGACAATTTGTCTTACACCTTTCTTCTCAGGCAGTCCGAGTCTGAGTTATCCTGACACCAATCAGATCGGAATCTCGCTCAGATATGATGGTTGGAACATATTCCCAAGAGTTATCACCTTGGTCTTTATGTGACCCGGTAATGTGATGTCGTGCCTAGCACACCTGGCCCGAGGCCCTGTTGTTATAGATTCCTTTTCAGCAAGGTTATCCATTCTTCCATGAGGAAATTGTAAGACTTATTCTATGATTTATTCCTGATGGGTCCCTTGTGTTTACAAAGTCTGATCTTCACCTCTTGACCATGTCAATGCTATCTTGAAGCATGTCTATGGTAATCCAATCTCCAATAAGAACGTTTGAAGCACGATATTAAAATTTCTTTATGAATTATCCAAACACCGTTGTATGGGCAATGTCATGAAATTTTCTTTCCCCTTACCTAAATGGTTTTATACTTCTATCCTGTCATGGATATCATGCTCTGCTTGTCCTTGGGAAGGATATACCCCTGAAATATGTGTTTAAACACATTTTCCTTTCCATTGTTCTATTTAATCTGACAATTACATTTTCCTTTCCAATGGTTTGTTTAAACCTTATTGTGATCTATATTATATAAGCAGTAATATTTCCATGCTTATGTAAAACACCTCGTTGTATCGCTTTGTCAGTAAGATCCTGTTAATATTGATGATAACATTCTGGTAACCACCAACGGACGAGAACTTTACCTATTGGCCCGCCTCATTCAACGAGCAGGAAGATGGTTCTCTTCATCCCTCGCCCTTGGTACCGATGTTGCCGACATAATTGATAGGTTATCCTCTGACATGCCTTGTTATCATGACTGTGCAAAATATCACCACCCTTTCTACTTTTAACCCACATGGTGGGCCCATAACCCACAGTTCCACAGGATCAAAACCTAACTCTCTGGTACACCCCCTGTTTCCAAGGTTATTCCTCGCGTGTGGCCTCATATGTTATTCACAAGCCACCTTCCGAGAGATCATCAATTCTAGTATCAGACACAATGCTTATTCTCGTTGCTCCGAACCCTTTTCACGCCCTGTTTCATGCATCGAACGATTGCATGTCCGCTCGAAACTTCTCATGATACCTCCTTACTTTGCTCTCAATATTTTCTTAAGTTTCAATTCGAGAGTTACTCTCCCCCCACCTTCCCCGGTGTTATCGACCAGATGGTCAACCTTGCAGAGGTCCGTTTTCCCAGAATAACCACCCTTTCGTCTTTTGTAAGTACGATGGAGTTCCCGAAGAAAGGATGCCGACTTCATCATGACCTGAAACAGAGAAATGAAGACATCAATGTAGTGGATCGATCTCTTAAAGAAGAGCAACCAAGACCGAGAAGATTCGTTAGAAATTCGCAACCAAAACTTTCCCCCCTTACTACACCTCTTAAATCTCGGGACGAGATTTCTTATAGTAGAGGAGAATTGTGACACCTGGATAGTTAAGCTACAGTGATCCCCCGCTAATGATGCCACGTCACCTCCGTTACTGTTGATAAAATCTCGATAGTTCAAAACCAATTCAAATTCAAATTTAAAATCAAGCAAACAATAAAAGTTTTCAAATATTAAAACTAAAATGTTCATCGTGTGGTAAATAATCCCTAACTAGTTTTGGTGGTGGAACCAACCTTTTACAAAGTGTTTAAATGCCCTAAACTAATTAAAAACAATGGCTAAAATAATAATTTAATTGCTTTTGAAAGTATAGAAATATTAAACTAATTTATTTTGGGTCCAAACTAGGTTTGGCAGTGGCCTATTTTCATGATACTAATTTAGGTATTAACTTGGTATTTTAAAGAAACTAAAATATCAAATCTAAAATATCAGAAACTAAAATAAAACAGAAAAGAATAAATAAAGGAAAAATAAATATAAAACAAAGACCCCCCCCCCCCGCTTGGCCTCGGCCCGTCATCGCCCCGACGCCGTCGCCCCTGCCCCGCCGGCCTCCTCGAGCCACGTCGACCGGACCGACCATTGCCACCGACCGAGACGACCATGCCGGACGCCATCGCCGCTCCTCCCCTACGTCGCCGTGTCCTCGGCCTCCTCCTCATCGGCCGACCCCGAGCCTCGCCGCCCCAGATTCCCTGCAACGAGGGTGAGCAGCGACCCCCCTTTTCCTCTCTTCCATGTTCCTGGACGTCGCTGCACCCCGCTCCGTGCCCGACCGCGCCTCGCCCTTGCCGCGCTCCGGCAGCAGCCCCGCTCGCGCGCCGCTCCCTGGGCTCCCAGATCGCGATTATGGACGCGTTCTGCCTGGACACACGCGCCTGGCCGCACCGGCCACCGTGCCCCTCGCCCAAAGCTGTCCGCGCACGCCCAACCTTCGCTGCTTCCGCCGTGCTCTACCGCCGCTGCCCTCGCACCCCCCCTCCCGCCTGCGTGGCTGCCGCCTCTGCCCACGACCGCGCGCGCTCTCCCGCACCCACCTACCTCCACCACTCCCTCTACGCGATGCCGCCACGTCTAGCCTCGCCCTCCTCCGCCCACCGCGCGCCTCCTCTAGTCGGCGCACCGTCGCGCCCCGTTGCTTCCTCGCACGCACCCGCGCCGCTCCCCGCTGCGCCCAGCACGTGCCTGGTCGCGCTCCCGTGCGCCCACGGTCATGCCTGCCTGCTCCGCCGCGTCCTCGCGCGGCCCCGCTGCTCCCCGCGCTGCTCTCACCGTCGCCAGCCATCGAGGCCCCCGGACTCGCTCGCCCTCAACCCTCCTGGCCTTGGGTGCGAGCACCCGCAACCGCTCCTCGTAGCGTCCTCCCCGTTAAGGCCCCAGGGGCCTATGACAGTGGGGCCACCCTAGAACGATTGTAAAAAAATAAAAACAATTAAAATAAATAAATAATAATTAAGTTAATTAATTAATGAATTAATTAACTTAATTAATCCTGATTAGGTTAGCCTAATTATCTAATTAACCTAATTAATTAATGTTAATTAACTAGGAGTGTATGACATGCGGGACCCATCTATCAATTTGACAAAGTCAACGCCCTGTTGACTGATGACGTCATGCTGACGTCAACAAACACTATTCTAGATAATGTTGAATTAAAATAATTAAATAAATCCTAAAAATGATTTAATTCTTTTAAAATTAATATAAAATAAACCGTAGCTCGGATGAAAAAACTTTGTACATGAAAGTTGCTCAGAACAACGAGACGAATCCGGATGCGCAGCCCGTTCGTCCACCACGCATCCCTAGCATAGCGAACACGCAACTTTCCCCCTATGGTTCGTCTGTCCAAAAATGCGAAACACCAGGGATATTTTCCCGGATGTTCCCCCCTTCACCGGTATCACCTCATACTGCGTTAGGTCACCCCTAGCACCGTGCATTGCCATGTTATTCTTTGTGTTGCTTTGTTTGCTCTGTTATTTATTGTGTTCCCCCTTCGTTACTTCTTTCTAGTAGACCCTGAGACTGCCGACGACCCCCAGTTCATCTACGGTGTTGACGACCCCTCTCTCTTGCCAGAGCAACCAGGCAAGCCCCCCCCCCCCCTTGATCACCAGATATCGCCTACTCTTCTCTCTACTGCTTGCATTAGATTAGTGTAGCATGTTACTACTTTCCGTTGAACCTATTCTGATGCATAGCCTGTCATTGTTGCTACAACTGTTGATACCTTACCTGCAATCCTAAATGCTTAGTATAGGATGCTAGATTATCATCAGTGGCCCTACATTCTTGTCAGTCTGCCATGCTATACTATCGGGTCTTGATCACGTCGGGTGTTGATCACGGGTAAATACATACATATATACATACTATACAGGTGGTGACTAAAGTCGAGTCGGCTCGTTGAGTACCCGCAGGTGATTCTGATGTGGGGGCTGAAGGGGCAGGTGGCTCCGTCCACGTAGTGGTGGGCCTGAGTTCCGGATGGCCCCCGACTGTTACTTTGAGTCAGAGCGACAGGACAGGTTGAGACCACCTAGGAGAGAGGTGGGCCTGGCCCTGGTCGGCGTTCGCGGTTACTTCAAGCTAACACGCTTAACGAGATCTTGGTATTTGATCTCAGTCTGGCTACTGGCCTATACGCACTAACCAACTACGCGGGAACAGTTATGGGCACTCGACGTCGTGGTATCAGCCGAAGCCTTCGTGACGTCAGCGACTGAGCGGCGCGCGCCGGGTTGGACCGCGTAACGTAACTTCCTTTGTAATGGAGGTTGCTAGGCTGCTTACCGGCCGCGTACGCAACATGCAGGTGTGCAATGGGGATGGGCCCAGACCCCTTCACCATAGGATTTAGACCGGCGTGCTGACCTCTCTGTTGTGCCTAGGTAGGGATGCGACATGTTGATCTTCCGAGGCCGGGCATGACCCAGAAAAGTGTGTCCGGACAAAGGGTATCGAGCATGTTGGGAAATGTGGTGCACCCCTGCAGGGAAGTTAATCTATTCGAATAGCCGTGATCTTCGGTAACAGGACGACTTGGAGTTGTACCTTGACCTTATGACAACTAGAACCGGATACTTAATAAAACACATCCTTCCAAGTGCCAGATACAACCGGTGATTACTCTCTCACAGGCGACGAGGGGAGGATCATCGGTTAGGATTAGGCTTGATACGTCTCTGTCGTATCTACATTTCCAAACACTTTTTCCTTGTTTTGGACTCTAACTTGTATGATTTGAATGGAACTAACCCGGACTGACATTGTTTTCAACAGAATTGCCATGGTGTTGTTTTATGTGCAGAAAACAAATATTCTCAGAATGACCTGAAACTCCACGGAACATCTTAGAAAAAATAAAAATAAAATCCTCTCCAAAGATGAAGACTAGGAGGCCCACACCCTTCTCACGAGGGTGGGGGGGCGCCCCCCCTAGGGCGCGCTCCCCTACCTCATGGGCCCCCTGGATGCCCTCCGACACCAACTCCAACTCTATATATTTGCTTTCGGAGAGAAAAAATCAGAGAGAAGAAATCATCATGTTTTACGATACGGAGCCGCCGCCAAGCCCTAAAACCTCTCGGGAGGGATGATCTGGAGTCTGTTCGGGGCTCTGGAGAGGGGGATTCGTCGCCGTCGTCATCATCAACCATCCTCCATCACCAATTTCATGATGCTCACCGCCGTGCGTGAGTAATTCCATCGTAGGCTTGCTGGACGATGATGGGTTGGATGAGATTTATCATGTAATCGAGTTAGTTTTGTTAGGTTTTGATCCCTAGTATCCACTATGTTCTGAGATTGATGTTGCTATGACTTTGCTATGCTTAATGCTTGTCACTAGGGCCCGAGTGCCATGATTTCAGATCTGAACCTATTATGTTTTCATGAATATATGTGAGTTCTTGATCCTATCTTGCAAGTCTATAGTCACCTACTATGTGTTATGATCTGGCAACCCCGAAGTGACAATAATCGGGACCACTCCCGGTGATGACCATAGTTTGAGGAGTTCATGTATTCACTATGTGCTAATGCTTTGTTCCGGTTCTCTATTAAAAGGAGGCCTTAATATCCCTTAGTTTCCAATAGGACCCCGCTGCCATGGGAGGGTAGGACAAAAGATGTGAAAGTGCGTTATATCGACTAGAGGGGGGGTGAATAGGCGATTTTTATGAAAGTCTTCAAAACGTGAGAGTTATGAAGACAAACAGCGAAGATTATGCCTATTACTATGCAGCGGAAGTTAGATTACACTAGGCCAGCCATGGTCATGTATTCAATAGAGTGAAAGCACAATGACAAACAACTGCAGTGTAATAAGGATCAGGTAGGAAGAAGTTATGAAGCCAAACAGATCATACATTCACGTTGTGAAGACAAAAGATAAAGCAAGCATGCAATGGCTTCACAATGTGTAACAGTAAGAAAAGGAAGTGAAGATGTAACCAGTGACTCGTTGAAGACAATGATATGTTGGACCAGTTCCAGTTGCTGTGACAACTGTACGTCTGGTTGGAGCGGCTAGGTATTTAAACCTTAGGAGACACAGTCCCGGACACCTAGTCCTGAACACACAGTTCAGGACACCAAGTCCTCACCGTATTCTCCTTGAGCTAAGGTCACTTAGTCCTCGCCCAATCACTCTGGTAAGTCTTCAAGGTAGAATCCCAAACCTTCACAAACTTCGTTCACTGGAAATCCACAATGTCTCTTGGATGCTCTGAATGCGACGCCTAACCGTCTGGAGGATTCACAGTCCTCAAGTGTAATAAGTCTTCAGATCACACAGACAAGAAGACCTAAGTGATGCCCAATTTGCTCTGGCTCTGGGTGGTTAGGGCTTTTCTCCTCACTAGGAATTTTCTCTCAAAGGCTTCGAGGTGGGTTGCTCTCAATCGACAAAAGTCGTGCACTGAAATCTGAGCAGCCAACCGTTTATGGTTGTGGGGGTGGGCTATTTATAGCCACTTGGCAACCCGACCTGATTTGTCCGAAATGACCCTGGGTCACTAAGGAACTGACACGTGTCTCAACGGTCAGATTTCGAACTCTCATGGCAACTTTACTTGGGCTACAAGCAAAGCTGACTTGTCCGGCTCTGGACAAGATTTGCTCTCATTGTCTTCACTCGAAGACATAGGTTTTTGATTTAGGCATCACTTCAGTCATTCTGACTGGTTCTCCTGGACCCCACTTAACAGTGCGGTGGTTCCTATGACTCAACACAAACGAAAAAGAACTACGAAATATCTAAGTCTTCGAGCTCCATAGGCTTCATAACGTATCTTGTTTTGTCATAGTCTTCAATGTGAATATCTTCATATACCACCTTTGTCTTCAATGTCTTCATACATTTTAGGGGTCATCTCTGGTAGTAAAACCGAATCAATGAGGGACTTCTACCTGTGTTTTCCTGCAATTCTCACAAACACATTAGTCCCTCAACTAGGTTTGTCGTCAATACTCCAAAACCAACTAGGGGTGGCACTAGATGCACTTACAAGATGTCATGCAAGTTCTTTTCCATAAGCATGTATGACTATATATGGAATACATGCCTACATTGCATTGATGAATTGGAGCTAGTTCTGTGTCACCCTATGTTATGACTGTTGCATGATGAACCGCATCTGGCATAATTATCCATCACTGATACGGTGCCTACGAGTTTTCCATATACTGGTTCTCACTTATTTACTTCCCCGCTGCTACTATTACAATCACTACAAAATACCAAAAACATTACTTTTGATGTCTTTACTTTTGTTGCCGCTACCACCACTATCATATTACTTTGCTACTAAACACTTCGCTGCAGATACTAAGTTTCCAAGTGTGGTTGAATTGAAAACTCAGCTGCTAATACTTGAGAATATTCTTTGGCTCCCCTTGTGTCGAATCAATAAATTTGGGTTGAATACTCTACCCTCGAAAGCTGTTGCGATCCCCTATACTTGTGGGTTATCAAGACAAATTTTTGGCGCTGTTACCGGGGAGCATAGCTCTATTCTTTGAGTCACTTGGGATTTATATCTGCTGGACACTATGAAGAACTTGAGAGATTCAAAAACCAAGATCTATCCCTCAACTACGAGGGGAGGTAAGGAACTGCCATCTAGCTCTGCACTTGATTCACCTTCTGTTATGAGTAAGTTTGCGACACCTACACCTGCTTCTGCTATTTGTTCTCATATGTCGCATGCTATTGATGATGCCACTTCTGCTATGCATGATAATTATGATGAAACAACTTCTATGCCTGATACTACTGTGCCCCTCGGTGAATTTTTTGATGAACAAATTGCTAGGGCTAGAGAAAAAGAAATTATTGAATCTGAATACGATGATGATAGTGATGATGAAAATATGCCTGTTATTCCTGAGGGCTATCTTTTTGAAATGGAATCTTCTGTCGCTATTTTAGCTTGCAAAGATAGATATGAGCTTAAGAGGTTATTAGTTAAATGGAACAAAGAATCACTTAGAGATAAAATGAAACCTGAACCTGCTTTTGCTACTTCACCTATATGTGTTCCTGATAAGGATTATGAATTCTCTGTTGATCCTGATATAATTAATTTGGTTGAATCTGATCCGTTTTATGGCTATGAATCTGAAACAGTTGTGGCACACCTTACTAAGTTAAATGATATAGCTGCCCTATTCACTAATGATGAGAGATCGCGTTACTTTTATATACTCAAAATATTTCCGTTCTCATTAAAGGGTGATGCTAAGATATGGTTTAATTCTCTTGATCCTGGTTGTGTGCGTAGTCCCCAGGATATGATTTATTACTTCTCTGCTAAATATTTCCCTGCTCATAAGAAACAAGCAGCTTTGAGGGAAATATACAACTTCGTGCAAATTAAAGAAGAGAGTCTCCCACAAGCTTGGGGGAGGCTTCTCAAGTTACATAATGCTTTGCCTGATCATCCTCTTAAGAAACCTGGAATACTTGATATCTTTTATAATGGACTAACCGATGCTTCCAGAGATTACCTGGATAGTTGTGCTGGTTCTCTTTTCAGGGAAAGAACACCGGATGAAGCTAAAATTCTATTGAATAATATGTTGACAAATGAAAATAATTGGGCACCTCCTGAGCCAACTCCTGCTCCAATTACTGAGCCTATTCCTAAACCAACTCCGAAGAAGAGAGGTGTTCTATTCCTCAGTCCCGAAGATATGCAAGAGCCAAAGAAATCTATGAAAGAAAAAGGTATGAAAGATGAAGACGTTAAGAATTTACCTCCTATTGAAGAAATACATGGTCTTAATTCACCGCCTGTTGAAGAAACATATGATCTCAATTCTTTATTTATTGAAGAACCTCCTGATCCCGATATCCCGACACAGGTAATAAAGGTAAATTCTCTCTATAGGTATGATAAAGTTGAAGTCCCTCCTACTAAAATTGCTAGTCAGTGCTTGGATGAGTTTGATAACTTTATGTTTAAGCAAGACGACTTCAATGCTTATTTTGGTAGACAATTAAAAGAAAATGCTTATATGATTAGATGCTTGGGTGATTATATGGCTAATATTAAAGGTGAACTTAAACTTGTTAGCAAACATGCTTCTATGGTTACCACTCAAGTAGAACAAGTACTTAAGGCTCAAAAAGAAGTGCTTGATGAAATGAATAATAAGATAAATGATTATGCTGTTAGAGTGGCTCCTAGAACTGGTAGAATGACTCGGGAACCTTTGTATCCTGAAGGCCACCCTCAGAGAATCAAGCAAGATTCTCAAAGAAATAATATTGATGTTCCTAGTTATTCTAAAAAGAAGAAGAAGAAAAATGATAGAACTGTGCAAAATTCTAGTGAACCTATTGCTGAACCACCTGATAATCCAAATGATATTTATATGTCTGATGCTGAAACACAATCTGGTAATGAACATGAACCTAATAAAAATATTAATAATGATGTAGAAATTGAACCTGCTGTTGATCTTGATAACCCACAATCAAAGAATCAACGTTATGATAAAAGAGACTTTGTTGCTAGGAAACATGGTAAAGAAAGGGAACCTTGGGTCAGAAACCCATGCCTTTTCCTCCGAAACCATCCAAGAAAAAGGATGATGAGGATTTTGAGCGATTTGCTGAAATGATTAGGCATATCTTTTTGCGTATGAGATTAACTGATGTGCTCAAAACAAATCCTTATGCTAAATATATGAAGGATATCATTACTAATAAAAGAAAGATACCGGAAGCTGAGATTTCCACCATGCTTGCTAATTATACTTTTAAGGGTGGAATACCAAAGAAATTTGGAGACCCCGGAGTACCTACTATACCTTGCTCCATTAAAAGAAATTATATTAAAACTGCTTTATGTGATCTTGGAGCCAGTGTTAGTGTTATGCCTCTCTCTTTATATCGTAGACTTGACTAGAATAAGCTGACACCTACTGAAATATCTTTGCAAATGGCTGATAAATCAACTGCTATACCTGTCGGTATTTGTGAGGATGTGCCTATTGTGGTTGCAAACGTTACTATTTTAACGGACTTTATTATTCTTGATATTCCCGAGGATGATAGTATGTCTATTATTCTTGGAAGACCTTTTCTTAATACTGCAGGGGCTGTTATTGATTGCAACAAAGGCAATGCCACTTTTCATGTTAATGGTAATGAGCATACGGTACACTTTCCGAGGAAACAACCTCAAGTTCATAGTATCAACTCTATTGGAAAAATTCCATCGATTATATTTGGAGGTTTTGAATTTCCTCTTCCTACTGTCAAGAAGAAATATGATATTCTTATTATTGGGGATGTGCATATCCCCATTGAGGTAACTTAGTGTTATTCGAAATTTCTCCGGTTTCATGATTATCGGAATGAGTTTCTTAACAAGACTTGATCAACCTTGTTAGTGGATTCTTTTTGATGAGCATGAGATGGATGAAACTAGAAGCACAACCCTCTGTACCCCACTTTTACTTTCTGTTATTTATATTAAATAAAGTAAAATTAGTATTTTTTCTGTCTATTTCCTGACTTATCCGTGCAATATAAAAATATCCCGAAAATAAAAGTCCTCAGAATGCCATGCCAATTTAATATGATTTTTTCGGAAATATTTGAGGATTTACTGTGCAAAAATTACCGCGTGAGGAGCTGCCACCTGGCCACGAGGGTGGTGGGCGCGCCCCCTGCCTCGTGGGCCCATGGTGGCTCTCCTCCACTTATCCCAGCACCCATCTTCTTCCTCTGTCTCACACAAACCCGAAAACCCAACTCAAGCACGAGTTCCAGCCACTTTTGCTGTGATTTTCGATCTCCTTGCTCAAAGCACCTCTCGCAAAACTGCTTGGGGAGATTGTTCCTTGGTATGTGACTCCTCCATTGGACCAATTAGTTTTTGTTCTAGTGCTTTATTCTTTGCAAATTTGTGCTGCATAGGTGACCATGTTCTTGAGCTTGCATGTCAAATTTATATGGTTCTAAGTAGTTCTAATGCTTGATATAGGCTCTAGGCACTTGTAGGAGTAGTTGCTATCAGTTTTATTGAAGTTGGTTTACTTTTGTTTGGAGTTACTAGAAATTTCAGAATTTTTCGGAGAAAAATAATATGCTTAGGAAGATGTTCCAAGGTAGTTCCTCTAAGAAGCAAGGACCTAGGATTGCTATGCGCGATGCTGACGAGGATCCACCAAGAGACGCTCCAGTACGGCCTTGCGAATGGCCGTCGGAAAATTTTATGGACCGTGCACGAATTAAAGAAGAATTCAAAGCATATTTGCGCAATGCCGGTCTTGAGGATTTTGAGGCTAACAAATGCCCCCAGTATCATGATCTCACAAGTTCATTTGTGAGGAGGTTTCAGTATTCATCTTTGCGTAATTCTCCTTCAGTCATGTTTGATCTTTATGACAAATCTTATACCATGGACCTAAAGGATTTCACTCTTGCATGCAAACTTCCATCATGGGGCAGTATTAGGGATCCCCCTAAATATGAATTTAGAAACTTCCTTGCTAGTATAACTGTAGGGGAATCTAGAGATATAACGCAGGCTACCATAGGGAGCATTCACTTTCCTGCCATACATTATTTTGCTCTCTTCATCGGCAGACACATAAATGCTAAGGATGAAGCATGTCACATGTGTGTCCTTGATCTTAGCATTCTTAGGAGTGCTGTGTTAGGAGACCAATCTTATCATATGGGAGCCATTGTAGCTCGTAGGTTGCATCATAATAGACATAATGGAGATTTCTTTGGAGGAATTTATGCAGCCTGCTTAGCTCATTTTCTTGAGATAGACATTCGTGAGGGTGATATGGAGTTGCCTCCTGCATATTTAGATTATAACTCTATGGCTTCGCATCAGTTTGTCGAGAGGCCTGAATCACCTCTCTTATATCGTTTAATTTTTTATAAACAACGTGTTTTCCGTATTACTCTCCCTGCTCCTGCCTTCTTTGATTTAAAGACAAAAAGAAGATATGTTATTACCAGAGAGGAGGCAGAAGAGTACGAGAGGAGAGCGGAGGCAGCTCGTGTCCATGCTGCAGCTCAGCAGGCGATAACCGCTGCACATCAGTATGATCCCAACTATTCTTCCTCATCACAGTACGACCCCAACAACTATTATTATGGATATCCGCCAGGCCAGCTGTGGCCATAGACCAACTTAGGCCAAAAGCCTAAGCTTGGGGGAGTACGTATTTCTCACTGACATTACATTTATGTTCACACACACTCATTGCTAGATGTCGGTGCTCATACTTTTTCACTGTAATATCCATGCTAGTTTATTTTCTTTTTCCTGCTTTCTTCTTGTGTGTTTGCTAAACCTTAAGAAAAACCAAAAAAATAGTAGTAGTTTAATTTTCTGCTATAGTAGTAATAATTAAAAAGAAAACCCAAAAATATTTCCCGTTCTTCTTTTGCTTGTTGGGAGCTTTCCCGTGTAAATAGTTTTATTTCTTTTCTTTTCTTTGGGGGTCAGTAGGAGAAGACCATAATTAAATTGTTGAAGTGGCTCTTATATGCATTATTGTTGATTTAACCAAGAGCCCATATTGCCTTGTCTTCTCCTGTTTATTGAATGCTCGCAGATTCCAGCTTAGTCCAATGCACGTACACTCTTATTATTATTCACACCGTTCGGTCATGCAAGTGAAAGGCAATTATGATGATATATGATGGACTGACTGAGATGAGAAAGGCTGGTATGAACTCGACCTCTTTTGTTTTTGTAAATATGATGAGTCCCTCGTTCTTGATTCAGCTTATTATGAATAAACATGTTTGCAATGACAATTAGAGATCATAGTTGCTTGTGCCATGCTTAATTAGCTATGAGTTATAATGATTTACCTTGTGTGCCAACATGCTATTGAGATGATTATGATGTGGTATGGGGTGGTATCCTCCTTTCAATGATTTAAGTGACTTGACTTGGCACATGTTCACGCATGTAGTTGAAACAAAATCAACATAGCCTTCACGATATTTATGTTCATGGTGGATTATATCCTACTCATGCTTGCATCCAATGTTTATTAATTTTAATGCATGTACATGGCTGTTGTCGCTCTCTAGTTGGTCGCTTCCCAGTCTTTTGCTAGCCTTCACTTCTACTACGCGGGAATACTGCTTGTGCATCCAATCCCTTAAACCCCAAAGTTATTCCAGATGAGTCCACCATACCTTCCTATATGCGGTATCTACCTGTCGTTCCAAGTAAATTTGTATGTGCCAAACTCTAAACCTTCAAATAAACATTCTGTTTTGTATGCTCGAATAGCTCATGTATCAACCAAGGTTGTCCTTATCTTCCGTGTTAGGCGGGTTATTCTCAAGAGGAGTGGACACCGGGATAAATGGCTGGTCACCGGGATGCCCAGTCCTATACTTTATGCAAACTAAATCAAAATTAATTGCAAACAAACTCCCCCTGGGACCTGATGTATGTTGGAGGCACTTGTTGTTTCGAGCAAGCCATGGATTGATGCTTGTTGGTGGAGGGGGAGTATAAACTTTACCATTCTGTTTGGGAACCGCCTATAATGTGTTTTGCATGGAAGATATCACCATCTCTTAGTTGTTACATTGACAATGAAAGTATACCGCTCAAAATACAATTTATCTCTATTTCAAAACCGAGCTCTGGCACCTCTACAAATCCATGCTTCCCTCTGTGAAGGGCCTATCCATTTACTTTTATGTTGAGTCATCACCCTCTTATTAAAAAGCACTAGCTGGAGAGCACAGTTGTCATTTGCATTCATCACTGTTAATTTATATTGGATATGACGATGATTGGATCTCTTTTACCATGAATTACAATGTCTAGTCAGTCCTTGATCTTTAAAGGTGCTCTGCATTTATGTTTTGCGGTCTCAAAAAGGGCTAGCGAGATACTATCTTGTTATATCATATTACGATTGTTTTGAGAAAGTGTTGTCATCCGAGATTTATTATTATGGCTTGCTAGTTGATTATGCTATTGATATGAGTAATCATGAGACCTGAGAATTATTGCAAATGTGGTTAGTTATGATCTATGCTGAAAACTTGAATGCTGGCTTGACATAGTTACAACAACAAGAGCAAATAGAGTTTGTAAAAGTTTTTCTTTCTTTCAGTTTGTCAACTGGATTGCTTGAGGACAAGCAAGGGTTTAAGCTTGGGGGAGTTGATACGTCTCTGTCGTATCTACTTTTCCAAACACTTTTGCCCTTGTTTTGGACTCTAACTTGTATGATTTGAATGGAACTAACCCGGACTGACACTGTTTTCAGCAAAATTGCCATGGTGTTGTTTTATGTGCAGAAAACAAATATTCTCGGAATGACCTGAAACTCCATGGAACATCTCAGAAAAGATAAAAAAATCCTCGCCAAAAATGAAGACCAGGGGGCCCACACCCTTCTCACGAGGGTGGGGGCGCCCCCCCTACCTCGTGGGCCCCCTGGATGCCCTCCGACGCCAACTCCAACTCTATATATTTGCTTTCGGAGAGATAAAAATCAGAGAGAAGAAATCATCGCGTTTTACGATACGGAGCCGCCACCAAGCCCTAAAACCTCTCGGGAGGGCTGATCTGGAGTCCGTTCGGGGCTCCGGATAGGGGGATTCGTCGCCGTCGTCATCATCAACCATCCTCTATAACCAATTTCATGATGCTCACCACTGTGTGTGAGTAATTCTATCGTAGGCTTGCTGGACGGTGATGGGTTGGATGAGATTTATCATGTAATCAAGTTAGTTTTGTTAGGGTTTGATCCCTAGTATCCACTATGTTCTGAGATTGATGTTGCTATGACTTTGCTATGCTTAATGCTTGTCACTAGGGCCCGAGTGCCATGATTTCAGATCTGAACCTATTATGTTTTCATGAATATATGTGAGTTCTTGATCCTATCTTGCAAGTCTATAGTCACCTACTATGTGTTATGATCCGGCAACCCTGAAGTGACAATAATCGAGACCACTCCCGGTGATGACCATAGTTTGAGGAGTTCATGTATTCACTATGTGCTAATGATTTGTTCCGGTTCTCTATTAAAAGGAGGCCTTAATATCCCTTAGTTTCCAATAGGACCCCGCTGCCACGGGAGGATAGGACAAAAGATGGCATGCAAGTTCTTTTCCATAAGCACGTATGACTATATATGGCATACATACCTACATTACATTGATGAATTGGAACTAGTTCTTTGTCACCCTATGTTATGACTGTTACATGATGAACCGCATCTGTCATAATTATCCATCACTGATCCGGTGCCTACGAGTTTTCCATATACTGGTTCTCGCTTATTTACTTCCCCGCTGTTACTATTACAATCACTACAAAATACCAAAAACATTACTTTTGATGTCTTTACTTTTGTTGCCGCTACCACCACTATCATATTACTTTGCTACTAAACACTTCGCTGCAGATACTAAGTTTCCAGGTGTGGTTGAATTGACAACTCAGCTGCTAATACTTGAGAATACTCTTTGGCTCCCCTTGTGTCGAATCAATAAATTTGGGTTGAATACTCTACCCTCAAAAGCTGTTGCGATCCCCTATACTTGTGGGTTATCAAGGCTACATGATGCTACTTGGTGAACGTACCATCTACTCTCTTCTACATGCTGCAAGATGGAGGTGGCCAGGAGTGTAGTCTTCGATAAGGACTAGCTATCTCCCTCTTATTCTGGCATTCTGCAGTTCAATCCACATATGATACCTGTCGTGGATCTAAGACTGATAGTAGAATGGGGGGTAAGTATGAGGAGGCAAGATCCTAGCTATGGAGGAGTTGTACGCATGAGTTTTACGAGTTCAGCCCCTTCTCGGAGGAAGTAACAGCCCTACGTCTCGGTGCCCTGAGGCGGTCGACTGGATTATATGAGTGTGTGTTTACAAAAGTGTGAACCCTTGTCCCAGAGGAGGAGGGTGGCTTATATAGAGTGCGCCAGGACCCTAGCTCCCCTCCGTTACACAGGGTTCAATGTTCATAAAGGAGGGGCGTTACTGGTAACGCCTGTAGTAAAGTGTTATAAATGCCCATAAAGCTATGGTTTACGTCTTGACCATTGCAGAGTGGAGAGTTTCTCATCTTCTGGTGGTCGGGTGTCTTCAAGGTGGTCGAGTGAGCGCATCTTCATGGTCGAGTGGACGATGGTTTCTCTTCGACTGCTTCTGATTCTTTGCAGAGATGACCTTGGGGGGGGTATGTCGGACAGGTCCATGACCCTACCCTAGGTACATAGCTTCATCATTAGCCCCCAAATGGATCAGGGTTTGAGTGGGGAAGGAGTTGGGAACACTTCTGACCCATTCTTTGTGTTACGAGTATATCCTGTTGTGGAACAATGAGTTGAGGTGACAACGTCGACTCCTTTCTCAATCGCCTTGGTCCATTCTTGGTTTTTGTCGAGTGATTTTTCACGGTAGAATTCCGAATGATGATGCAGAGGATGTTTGTCTTCAGTCTGACAGGTTGTTCTGCTCTCCGCGGATCTCGCGGGATTCAAATTTTGGGAAGCACGCCAGACGGACGGAAACGAGGTTATCGGGACGGATTAGGCAAGTCTCCTCGATCCCCGCGCCACCTTTTTCGCCACGTATTGCGCGCGTGACTGTCGCGGGATTTGTTTAGATCGCCTGGGTCCACTCATCATTCACTTGGATGACGACCTTATAAAAGGCCTCGGACCAGGCCTCTGCCCCGTGCGCTCCCATTCTCTCTTCTTCTCTCAATCTCTCCACCACGCTCGCTTCCGCCCTCATCGTCGGACCTTTACTCGAGCTCGACCTGCCGCCATGGGGAAGGAGAGGACGGTGGCACTGGAATGCGCCAAGAAGGCGACAGCGAAGGCGAAGGGCAAGCGGACCAGCCGGGGAGGATCCTCGTCGAGATCTGGCCTGCCGGCGGGCTGGATCCAGGGCGACAGGATCCGCTCGACAATCACCCAGGACGATCTCGACGACCTGGTGGAGGGGGGACTGATCCCCCACAAGTCAGCACGGCTCCCGGGGGATGAAACCGAGCCGCAGCCGAGGGAGGGTGAGTGTGTTCTCCTCGCCACTCATGTAGATCGTGGATTCTCACTGCCCCCCCCCCCCATCCTTTCTTCCGGGGTTTTTTGAACTTCTTTGGGGCTCAACTCCACCATTTCACCCCAAACACTATAGTATGTCTGGCCGCTTTTGTGTCGATGTGCGAAAACTTCTTGGGTTGTCGACCGCACTGGGGCCTTTTCAAACACATCTTCACATGCCGATCCTAGTCGGTCAAAAAGGCCAAGTCGAGTGACAAGAGGACACAAGTGATCCAGATGTGCGGGGGTCTAGGGATCCAGATGAGGAGCAAGAGTACTTTCCCAGCCATGATTCTTCCCGACTCGGTCCGGGGCTGGCAGTCGACTTGGTTCTACTGCAAGGATCAGCCGACCCCCGGCCACTCGACTGGACTTCCACCTTTTTCTTTGGCTCGAGTGGAGAAGCCCACCCCCCTGAAGGTAGTTCTAGAAGAGAAGGCGCAGGTCAAGGTGCTGGTCGAGCGGGTCGTCCAGCTTGTCCGCGATGGGGTGACCGGGATGGACCTGCTGGAGGTCTTTCTCGGTCGACGCATCCAACCTCTTCAGGCGCGCGATCATCCGATGTGGATGTATTCCGGGCTCGAGGATTCCACTCGAATCCACTCGGAGGACGTCAGCAAGGACACCTTGGAGAAGTGGTTGATGGGGATCACCAGCAACAAAGACAACCCTCGGGAGTCTAGGAGGGTGATTCCATTCGACAACTCGCACCAGCAGGAGCAGGTATAATTCTGTCTTATCGAGTATCTTTTTGATTCACCGAGTGACATCTTGTTTATGGTCAATTGAATTTCCTTTGATCATTGTCCTTTCAGGCCCTCATCGACATGTACTCAATGCCCAACGGAGTGCAGGACCAAGAGGCTGAGGAAGAAGGGAGCGGTGGCGAGAGCGGCGAGGAGCATTCGGAGGCCGAGGAAGACGAGGAGAGCGATGAATCGATTGGTGACGAAGAAGTCGACTCGCCTCCTCGCAGGGAGAGGAGATCCAAACAAGCCCATGACCCAGCGAGTGCTCCGGACTTAGTGGCCGCGCCGACTGGTCAGACTTCGAAGCGTCCTAGGACGTCTTCCCCAATGCCGGCTGAAAAGGCTCCAAAGCAGTCCAAAGTTGCGCCGCCTCCAGCGCCGAAAGCCACCTCTTCCAAACTGCCAAAAGCTTTGCCCAGGATCAAAGTGACCGTTCCTACTATCTCTGGGTAACCATCTGACTTGTCTTTTTCATCGACTCGATTAACCAGACGTAACCGATTGAATACGGGTCTTTGCAGTGCTGCTACGTCAGGAACCTCTTCTTTCCAGTACCGAGACGAGGAAATGGAAGATGCTGTAACCTCCAACCCAGGTATAAACTCTTGTGATCTTATTCTGGATTCTTTGGTCAACTACGTTTGTGTGGTTCACTTGGGGTCGAATGATCTGCCTTGCAGCTCCACCCAACATCATTGATCTTCCAGATGACGATGAAGATGTGGCTCCTAAGCCCAGGAAGAGCAAGAAGGTAGCAGCTGGCAGGGTGGCTCGGCAAGAACCAACACCAACACCTCCCGTCCATCAAGCTAAAGACGCGAGCAGGGCCTCTGTGTCATTCGCTGCACCCTTGTCGAGTGGGCCTCCCGCACCGTCGACTGCACCTGTGGTTCCTTCAACTGTCCAACTCCACGCCACAGAGCTCCAAGCCACCGCACCTGGGTCGTCTGCATACTTTTTCACCAGCTACCCTGTAACACCCCAGATGTAATTTACCTAATATGTAATCCAACTCTTGCCGTTTCCGGTGTTAAGTTATTTTATTTTCTCGGGTTCGAGTTTTTGTCTCTGTGTGTTGTTATCATTGTCATGCATCTCATATCATGTCATCATGTGCATTGCAGTTGCATACGTGTTCATCTCATGCATCCGAGTATTTTCCCCATTGTCCGTTCTGCATTCCGGCACTCCGTTCTCCTCCGGTGGTCATTTCTACCTTTCTTTCGTATGTGGGGATTAAACATTTCCGGATTGGACCCAGACATGCCAAGCGGCCTTGGTTTACTACCGGTAGACCGCCTGTCAAGTTTCGTACCATTTGGACTTCGTTTGATGCTCCAACGGTTAACTGAGGGACCGAAAAGGCCTCGTGTGTGTTGCAGCCCAACACCCCTCCAATTTGGCCCAAACCCACCAAAACCCTCTCCATCATCTAGAGCGTTCGATCACGATCGCATGGCCGAAAACCGCACCTCATTTGGACACTCCTAGCTCCCTCTATGCCTATAAATACACCCCCTCCGAAATTCGCGGTTCCCCTCCCCCGAAACCCTAAAAATCGCCCCTCCGCGCGGCCGGACACGTCCGCCGACCGCCGGACACGTCCGCCGCCCGCCCGGTCCAGTCACGAGCCGCCACATGTCGCCGCCGCCTTCCTCCGCCGCCGGCCCGGCGAGCCCGCGGGAGGCCCTCCCCGGCCCACAGCTCCCCACGCGCCCCGCGCCCTTCTTCCCCGCACCCGGTCCGCCACCTTGCCGCCCGGCGCCATCTCCGGAGATCTCCGGCACCGCCCCGCCGCCGCCTCTTCTCATCACGCCGGCGAGCTCGCCGCCCGTGGCCCCGGCGACCTCCGCCGCTCCGCCGCGGAACTTCTCCGGCTCCCCGCCGGCCGGATCCGGCGAGATCCGGCCCGGGAGCGCCTCTCCGGCCTCTTCCTCGACGAACTCCGGCGGCCCCGACGACTTTTCCGACGAGCATCGGTTCCCATGCACGATCTGGATCTAGATCTGGGATATTTGCCTCGGTTGACTTTCTCCCGAAACCCTAATAATTTTCCAAGTTCATTGTGCCGTAACTTTGCATCCGTAGATCCGTTTTGGGCATATGGCATATCAAAATGTTCGCCTCAGAGAGTACATCATTTCATCTCATTGCATCATTTTCATTTGAGCTCACCTTGATGCCCGAAATGCTGTTGGAAGAGTGCCATTTGAGATAATTGTCAGATCTGCTGCTCCAAATAACTATTTGTTATTTTTGCCATGATTATTGTGTGCATGATATGCCCCTGAGCTCTACATGAGTTTTGTTATATGCTTTTCCATATTTCCAGAGGTGCAATCCATGTATTTGTCTAATGTGTGAGGTGACTAGCACAAGCTTGCAAAGTGGTGCATTTGTTAATGCTGATTTCAGGGACTTAGCAATTCCACTAAGTCATTGATCTGTTTTTATCAATATGCCATATGTTCATGTTGTTTCCTAGTGATTTGTGCCCCTTTTGAGGATGATCAGTAAGGATGATTTGTTAATCTTGTAGTACTCTATCCATATATGTATTTGTTTGCAATTATGGAGCACCCTAGCTTGAATCAATCGAGCTCTACTTTTGCTATTTCGTGAATCTGGGCAGATTGTCTACTTGTTAGCGATTTTGCCGAGGATGTTGTAGTTGATCCGTGCATGCTATGTTATTGTTCTTGCCATGTATAGCTTGTATAATGTGTATTCTTGATGGTTGTATGCTTAGATTGTCATGCCTTGCCCTGTAGTGAGTGCATCGAGCTCGTGAACATGCCTACTTGATATCTGAATTGCATGCTCCAGTTTTTCTCTAAGTCTGAGATCTGATTATGTTTTTGCCATGTTCACATGCTTGCAATTGTATTTTCTGATCCTTTTTGGCACAAGGTCACTAAGGGACTTTTGTTAAGCTCTTTGAGTAGCTCCATGCCATGCTTTACTTTGCTATGTTAAGTTCCTGTAGCATATAGTTTTCATGCTCCAAAGTGTGCTACCTGATCTGAAATTCAGACAAGTGTTAATTTCACCAAGTCTGAGATCTGTTTACCAATTGCACTTTTGCCATGCTTGTTTGAACCTGTTAATGGATGAATTGGCCGTAGCTCGATGTTCATCTTTTGTTAAAATTCATGAGTGGATCCCTGCCATGTATTTTGTTGCCATGTTTGGGTGTTGTAGCATGTTTAACTTGTTGCATTTAGATGGCTACTTGTTGTTTATCGCAGACCGGTGCCATATTTGAATTGCTTGCCATTTCCAAACCGTGTCTCCGATTCTGGTGTTCTTTATATCGATTTCAACCGAAATCACCTCACCTTTCCAGTGGCACACTTGGATTTCCAAGTTGAGGCCAGGTTCATTCCTTGCCAAATCTTGCATATGCATCACATATCGCATCCCGCAAAGCATACCATGTTTGCATCATGTTGTTTGAGCTTTGCACGTGGTTGATTGTGTCCTTTTGCTTGTTTGTCTTGTTTGGGTAGAGCCGGGAGACGAGTTCGCTAACGAGGAGCCCGTTGAGTTTGCTTTCGAGGATCCAGTCAACTCTGACAACTTTGCAGGCAAGATGATCATACCCTCGAAATTAGTTCTATCTTTGCTTTGCTAGATGCTCGCTCTTTTGCTATGCCTATGCTATGATGCCTACCACTTGCTTATCATGCCTCCCAAATTGCCATGTCAAACCTCTAACCCACCATGTCCTAGAAAACCGTTGATCGGCTATGTTACCGCTTTGCTCAGCCCCTCTTATAGCGTTGCTAGTTGCAGGTGAAGATTGGAGACCGTTCCTTGTTGGAACATTATTTTCTTGTTGGGATATCATTATATTATCTTGTTATCTTAATGCATCTATATACTTGGTAAAGGGTGGAAGGCTCGGCCTTTTTCCTAGTGTTTTGTTCCACTCTTGCCGCCCTAGTTTCCGTCATATCGGTGTTATGTTCCCGGATTTTTGCGTTCCTTACGCGGTTGGGTGATAATGGGAACCCCTTGATAGTTCGCCTTGAATAAAGCTTTTCCAGCAGTGTCCAACCTTGGTTTTACCATTTGCCACCTAGACTCTTTTTCCCTTGGGTTTTCGGAGCCCGAGGGTCGTCTTATTTTAAACACCCCCCCCCCAGCCAGTGCTCCTCTGAGTGTTGGTCCAACCGAGCGATGTCCGGGGCTACCAGGGGCAACTCTGGGCTGGCCTACCCGACGTCTGGCTCATCTGAGTGTGCCCTGAGAACAAGATATGTGCAGCTCCTATCGGGATTTGTAGGCACATTCGGGCGGTGTTGCTGGATTTGTTTTAACTTGTCGAAGTGTCTTGTAGAACCGGGATACCGAGCCTGATCGGAATGTCTCGGGAGAAGGTATATCCTTCGTTGACCGTGAGAGCTTGTCATGGGCTAAGTTGGGACTCCCCTGCAGGGATTTGAACTTTTGAAAGCCGTGCCCACGGTTATGGGCAGATGGGAATTTGTTAATGTCCGGTTGTAGATAACTTGAACCTTAACTTAATTAAATGAATCAACTGTGTGTGTTACCATGATGGTCTCTTCTCGGCGGAGTCTGGGAAGTGAACACGGTGTTGGAGTAATGTTTGCCGCAGGTTGTTCTCTAGTTATTCGATCGCGCTTTGCCTTCTCTTCTCGCTCTCATTTGCGAATAGGTTAGCCACCATATATGCTACTCGCTTGTTGCAGCTCCACATATTTACCTTGCCTTACCTATAAGCTTAAATAGTCTTGATCGCGAGGGTGCGAGATTGCTGAGTCCCTGTGGCTCACAGATTACTTCCAAACCAGATGCAGGGCCAGACGACTCCGTTCCAGATGACGCTCTTGAGCTCAAGTGGGAGTTCGACGAGGACTCACGCCGTTACTACGTGTCTTTCCCTGATGATCAGTAGTGGTGCCCAGTTGGGGCGATCGGGACCGTGTCGCATGTTGGGTTGATCTTTTATTTTGGCACCGTAGTCGGGTCATGAGTGATTGGTTGATGTAATGCTATTTATGTACTTTGTTTGACGTGGCGAGTGTAAGCCAACTATGTACCTTCCCCTTTTATTATCTATATTACATGGGATGTTGTGAAGATTACCTTAATTGCGACATTGCTTTCAATGCGGTTATGCCTCTAAGTCGTGCTTCGACACGTAGGAGATATAGCCGCATCGAGGGCGTTACAAGTTGGTAATCAGGGCCTTCCCCGACCTTAGGAGCCCCCACTGATTGATCGTTTTTAGCAGCCGAGTTGAGTCTAGAAAAAATGTTTTGAGTCATTTAGGAATTATATATCGGAGAGTTTAGGAATTCTTTTTACTCCCCAGTCCCTTCATCGCTCTGGTAAGGCATCCTGACGTAGAGTTTTGACTCTTCTCTTCTCAAATTTCACTAAAAAAAATTTAGGATCACGCGGGTATCTTGGAATCGTTCTGATGGATTTGTGACGAGAACATTGTTCTTGGTGCCTCCTGTCATTTAGGGGTTGTGGCAGTGTCCCGGGGAGTTGAGCTCCGAGGTGTTGTCGTCACAATTTTATCGTTGCAGTTCTGGAATACCTAAGTTTAGTTCGCCGACATCGAAAATCTCTTTTATGCAGTTGTTGGTGAGATAACCTCGACGCCACCCAGTACTGGGGCGGGAGTTCGGGAGTATTGCCATAACTTGTATAACGGATGCTTTTCGAAGGTTGAGGTAGATGGTTTCCGAAGTTTTTCTCGGTTATGTGTTGAAGGATGGATACAACTGGATGTAGGATTTGCTAAATTTGGGTGAGATATTATGCTTCCCCTGTATCCCCAACACCTGATTGCATAACCAGAAAGGTTTGGGAGTTTCATAGGTGGGAATTATTGTAGCTCTAGCTCTTATTCCACGGATATTTGGTTTGAGATTGGGATTTCTTACTGAGTATTCGTTCTTGTTTCGTACCTTGTTGATTTATTCCTCTACCTAAATTCTAAGTGGCTTCTCAATTTATGGATATGTGACCATTTCAAGTGGAATGCATTCGTTCATTTTGTTCGGATGTGAAGATGATTTATTGCAATTTCATTTCGTTGGATTCAGCTTCAATATTTGTCTATCAATGTGCTAATGGATGTCAACCTCTTCAGGATGGCTCCTCCAATGCGCACGACTCCGAATCCTGATCCGCCACCACCTCCTCCTCCTCCGGAGGCATGGCAAGCTATGATGGCCGCTACCAATGCAAACACGCAGTTGATCATGCAAATTCTTCAAGAGCGCAACCAAGCGAACCAAGGCAACCAAGGCAACAATCTCCTGTTGTTTGCATCGAATTAGAGCACCCACTGGGTGTTTTGTTGTTTTTGGTAGTTTCGCACTTCCACTTGGTCTGGGCGAGTGGGATCAGAACCGGTGGGGGCACGCTAAGTGCACCCACTGGGTGTAGTCCCCGAGACCACGCTCGACTACTGGCAGTCGACTGGGGTCTGAGTTCTTCATTTTTTTTTCTTTCTACTCCTTACACTCGACTCCGGTGGGCCGGTCGAGTAAGATCCGAACCGGCAGAGGCACGCCAAGTTCACCCACTGGGTGTAGTCCCCGAGACCGCGGTCGACTGCTGGCAGTCGACTGGGGTCTTAACAGCTTGCTGCCCCATTTTTTTAAACCTGGTCCGGGCGGACTGGACGAGTTGAGTCTTAGTCAGCGGGGGCACGCCAAGTGCACCCGCTGGGTGTAGCCCCTGAGACCGCAGTCGACAGTGTGTGCAGTCGGCTGGGGTCTAAATGGACTTCTTTAGGCTTTATTCACTCGGAAGTGAACCACCTTTGATCCTATCGATTGATCTGTCTTTTGCCTTCTGCAGAAGTCTTGTACTCTTATTTCCAAGTTTGCTGAACTCGAGGAGAAGCAGAGGCAACTCAACTTAGACTTGGAATTGGCTCAGCAAAATCTGAAAAAAGCTCAAGACGAGGCCGCTGGTATGGAAGGTAACTGATTGTCGACTGACTCTCAATATATCTCTTTGATCTCTTCTTTGAATCGATTGCTTCTTTTGCAGAGAAAATGAAGTTGGCTCTGGAGAAGAAAGACTCGGACCTCGCCGCCGCGCAGAAAGCAGCCCAAGACAAAACCGCTCTCGCAGACAAGAAGCTTGCTTCAATCGGAACGCTTGAAGGAGAGGTGAACAAACTGAAATCTTGTCTTAATGAAGCTAACCGCGAAGTGACCAGTCTGAAGAAGGACAAGGTCGTCCTGAATGAAAAGTTGGAGTCTGCAATCCGCAAGAGGAATGACACAGAAGCTTGTCTGAGGACTCCCGCCAAGAAGCTTTATCCCGCACTGGAAGGTATTTCCTTTAATCCGACTGTGTTGATGCTTGCGATCGGATCTTGCTCGGTCAATTGACTAACTTTTGGCTGCAGAACTCTGCCAAGACTTCGACGAAGAAACTGGAAGGGTTGAGACGGGTCTGGACCCTATCGCTTCCCCAGTCTGCGACGAAACTGCGATGAACGTGCTCCGACTGGAGTCCCGTATTGCCAGCGCCACAAGCTACCTCGCACGCCTGAAGGAGGTTGTCTCTCAAATCGACTCATCGCTTTGGCTGGGGGCGACGCTTTAGAATGACCTGGAATCCTTGATGACTCGAC
Source organism: Triticum aestivum (assembly GCF_018294505.1). Lineage (NCBI taxonomy): Eukaryota > Viridiplantae > Streptophyta > Magnoliopsida > Poales > Poaceae > Triticum > Triticum aestivum. The sequence continues at coordinate 358,484,139 of NC_057794.1, forward strand.
TGAACGAGATCCCTGACCAAGTGCAAGAATGGAAGAAATCCTCTGCCCGGTGCGGTGCTGACGTTGCGCTGTCCTTGGTGCGAGTCCATTGCAAGGAGGCTCGTGATGATAAGCTGGCTGCGATCAATGTCGCTAACACCAAAAAGCATGACTTACAGTACTTCATGGAGACTTTCATCACTGCCGCCACTCGAATTGCTGATGGGATCGACCTGGACTCATTCGTGGAGCCTGCCATGTTGGGGAACGTAGCAGAAATTCAAAATTTTCCTACGTGTCACCAAGATCTATCTATGGAGAGACCAGCAACGAGTAGAAAGAGAGTGCATCTACATACCCTTGTAGATCGCTAAGCGGAAGCGTTCAAGTGCACGGGGTTGATGAAGTCGTACTCGTCGTGATTCAAATCACCGATGATCAAGTGCCGAACGCACGGCACCTCCGCGTTCAACACACGTACAGCCCAGTGACGTATCCCACGCCTTGATCCAGCAAGGAGAGAGGGAGAGGTTGAGGAAGACTCCATCCAGCAGCAGCACAACGGCGTGGTGGTGGTGGAGGAGCGTGGCAATCCTGCAGGGCTTCGCCAAGCACCACGGGAGAAGAGGAGTACTTGGGAGAGGGGGAGGGCTGCGCCAGAACTTCGTGTATAGCTCCCATGCGCCTCCCCACTATATATAGGGGTGGAGGGGCTGGTTTCTTGCCCTCCAAGTCCATTGGGGCGTTGGCCAAGGTGGGAGGAAAGAAATCTCATTATTTCCTTCCCCACCGATTGTTATCCCCCCTTTTTAGGGATCTTGATCTTATCCCTTCGGGATATGATCTTATTCCTTCTAAGGGGGGATCTTGGTGCGCCTTGACCAGGGGTGTGGGGCCTTGCCCCCACTACCCACGTCCATGTGGGTCCCCCCATGCAGGTGGGCCCCACTCCGAAACCTTCTAGAACCTTCCCGGTACAATACCGAAAAATCCCGAACATTTTCCGGTGGCCGAAATAGGACTTCCCATATATAAATCTTTACCTCCGGACCATTCCGGAACTCCTCGTGACGTCCGGGATCTCATCCGGGACTCCGAACAACATTCGGTAACCACATACAAACTTCCTTTATAACCCTAGCGTCATCGAACCTTAAGTGTGTAGACCCTACGGGTTCGGGAGACATGTAGACATGACCGAGACGTTCTCCGGTCAATAACCAACAGCGGGATCTGGATACCCATGATGGCTCCCACATGTTCCACGATGATCTCATCGGATGAACCATGATGTCAAGGACTTAATCAATCCCATATTCAATTCCCTTTGTCTATCGGTATGTTACTTGCCCGAGATTCGATCGTCGGTATCCAATACCTTGTTCAATCTCGTTACCGGCAAGTCACTTTACTCGTTCCGTAACACATCATCCCGTGATCAACTCCTTGGTCACATTGCGCATATGATGATGTCCTACCGAGTGGGCCCAGAGATACCTCTCCGTTTACACGGAGTGACAAATCCCAGTCTCGATCCGCATAAAACAATAGATACTTTCGGAGATACCTGTAGTGCACCTTTATAGTCACCCAGTTATGTTGTGACGTTTGATACACCCAAAGCACTCCTACGGTATCCAGGAGTTACACGCTCTCATGGTCGAAGGAAGAGATACTTGACATTGGCAAAGCTCTAGCAAATGAACTACACGATCTTTTGTGCTAGTCTTAGGATTGGGCCTTGTCCATCACATCATTCTCCTAATGATGTGATCCCGTTATCAACGACATCCAATGTCCATAGCCAGGAAACCATGACTATCTGTTGATCACAACGAGCTAGTCAACTAGAGGCTCACTAGGGACATATTGTGGTCTATGTATTCACACGTGTATTACGATTTCCGGATAATACAGTTATAGCATGAATAAAAGACAATTATCATGAACAAGGAAATATAATAATAATACTTTTATTATTGCCTCTAGGGCATATTTCCAACAATCTCCCACTTGCACTAGAGTCAATAATCTAGTTCACATCGCCATGTGATTAACACTCACAAGTCACATCGCCATGTGACTAATACCCAAGAGTTTACTAGAGTCATTAGTCTAGTTCACATCACTATGTGATTACACTCAATGAGTTTTATGTTTGATCATGTTGCTTGTGAGAGAGGTTTTAGTTAACGGGTCTGAACCTTTCAGATCCGTGTGTGCTTTACAAATCTCTATGTCATCTCCTAGATGCAGCTACCATGCTCTATTTGGAGCGATTCCAAACAACTGTTCTACTTGGAGCTATTCTAAATTATTGCTCCATTATATGTATCCGGTCTCTCTACTCAGAGCTATCCGGATAGGTGTCAAGCTTGCATCATCGTAACCTTTACGACGAACTCTTTTACCACCTCCATAATCGAGAAAATTCCTTAGTCCACTAGTTACTAAGGATAACTTTGACCGCTGTCATGTGAGCCATTCTTGGATCACTCTTGTACCCCTTGACTGACTCATGGCAAGGCACACTTCAGGTGCGGTACACAACATAGCATACTGAAGAGCCTACGTCTTAAGCATAGGGGACGACCTTCGTCCTTTCTCTCTATTCTGCTGTGGTCGAGCTTTAAGTCTTAACTTCGTACCTTACAACTCAGGCAAGAACTCCTTCTTTGACTGGTCCATCTTGAAAACCTTCAAGATCATGTCAAGGTATGTGCTCATTTGAAAGTATTATTAAGCATTTTGATCTATCCTTATAGATCTTGATGCTCAATGTTCAAGTAGCTTAATCCAGGCTTTCCATTGAAAAACACTTTCAAAATAACCCTATATGCTTTCCAGAAATTCTACGTCATTTCTGATCAACAATATGTCAACAACATATACTCATCAGAAATTCTACAGTGCTCCCACTCACTTCTTTGGAAATACAAGTTTCTCATAAACTTTGTACAAACCCAAAATTTTTGATCATCATCAAAGCATACATTCCAACTCCGAGATGCTCACTCCAGTCCTTAGAAGGATTGCTGGAGCTTTGCATACTTATTAGCATCTTTCGGGATTGACAAAACCTTCCGGTTGTATCACATACAACCTTTCCTCATTAAAATCGTCGAGGAAACAATGTTTTGACATCCTATCTGCAAGATCTCATAAATAATGCAGTAATCGCTAATATAATTCCAACAGACTCTTAGCATCGCTACGAGTGAGAAAATCTCATCGTAGTCAACTCCTTGAACTTGTCGGAAAACATCTTAACGACAAGTCGAGCTTTCTTAATGGTGACATTTACCATCATTGTCCGTCTTCCTTTTGAAATCCATCTGTACTCATTAGCCTTACGACCATCGAGCCGTTCTGCCAAAGTCTACACTTTGTTTTCATACATGGATCCTCTCTCGGATTTTATGGCCTCAAGCCATTTATCGGAATCCGGGCCCACCATCGCTTCTCCATAGCTCGTAGGTTCATTGTTGTCTAGCAACATGACCTTCAAGACAGGATTACGTACCACTCTGAAGTAGTACGCATCCTTGTCATCCTACGAGGTTTGGGAGTGACTTGATCCGAAGTTTCATGATCAATATCATAAGCTTCAACTTCAATTGGTGTAGGTGCCACAGGAACAACTCCCTGTGCCCTGTCACACACTAGTTGAAGAGACGGTTCAATAACCTCATCAAGTCTCCACCATCCTCCCACTCAATTCTTTCGAGAGAAACTTTTCCTCGAGAAAGGACCCGATTCTAGAAACAATCCATATTGCTTTCGGATCTGAATTAGGAGGTATACCCAACTGTTTTGGGTTTCCTATGAAGATGCATTTTATCCGCTTTGGGTTCGAGCTTATCAACCTAAAACTTTTTCATATAAGCGTCGCAGCCCCAAACTTTTAAGAAACGACAACTTAGGTTTCTCTAAACCATAATTCATACGGTGTCATCTCATCGGAATTACGTGGTGCCCTATTTAAAGTGAATGTGGTTGTCTCTAATGCCTAACCCATGAACGATAGTGGTAATTCGATAAGACACATCATGGTACGCACCATATCCAATAGGGTGCAACTATGATGTTCGGACACACCATCACATTATGGTGTTCCAGGCGGTATTAATTGTGAAACAATTTCCACAATGTCTTAATTGTGTGCCAAAACTCGTAACTCAGATATTCATCTCTATGATCATATCATAGACATTTTATCCTCTTGTCACAATGATCTGCTACTTCACTCTGAAATTACTTGAACCATTCAATAATTCAGACTTGTGTTTCATCAAGTAAATATACTCAACATTTACTCGAATCATCTGTGAAGTAAGAACATAATGATATTCACTGCATGCCTCAGCACTCATTCGACTGCACACATCAAAATGTGTTACTTCCAACAAGTTGCTATCTTGTTCCATCTTACTGAAAATGAGGCTTTTCAGTCATCTTGCCCATGTGGTATGATTTGCATATCTCAAGTGATTCAAAATCAAGTGAGTCCGAACGATCCATTTGCATGGAGTTTCTTCATGCATATACACCAATAGACATGGTTCGCATGTCTCAAACTTTTCAAAAACGAGTGAGTCCAAAGATCCATCAACATGGAGCTTCTTCATGCGTTTTATACCATTATGACTTACATGGCAGTGCCACAAGTAAGTGGTACTATCATTACTATCTTATATCTTTTGGCATGAAAATGTGTATCACTACGACCGAGATTCAATAAACCATTCCTTTAGGTGCAAGACCATTGAAGGTATTATTCAAAAATAGAGTAACCATTATTCTCCTTAAATGAATAACCGTATTGCGATAGACATAATCCAATCATGTCTATGCTCAACGCAAACACCAATCTCGGTGGTAGAGGGAGCGTGCGATGCTTGATCATATCAACCTTGGAAACACTTCCAACATATATCGTCAGCTCACCTTTAGCTAGTCTCCGTTTATTCCATAGCTTTTATTTCGAGTTACTAACACTTAGCAACCGAACCGGTATCCAATACCCTGGTGCTACTAGGAGTACTAGTAAAGTACACATTAACATAATGTATATCCAATATACTTCTATCGACCTTGCCAGCCTTCTCATCTACCAAGTATCTAGGGTAATGCTGCTCCAGTGGTTGTTCCCCTTATTACAGAAGCACTTAGTCTCGGGTTTGGGTTCAACCTTGGGTTTCTTCACTAGAGCAGCAGCTGAATTGCCGTTTCATGAAGTATCCCTTTGTTCCCTTGCCCTTCTTGAAACTAGTGGTTTCACCAACCATGAACAATTGATGCTCCTTCGTGATTTCTACTTTCGCGGTGCCAAACATCATGAATATTTCAAGGATCATCATATCTATCCCTGATATGTTATAGTTAATCACGAAGCTCTAGCAGCTTGGTGGCAATGACTTTGGGGAAACATCACTATCTCATCTAGAGGATCAACTCCCACTCGATTCAAGTGATTGTTGTGCTCAGACAAACTGAGCACAAGCTCGACGATTGAGCTTTTCTCCCTTAGTTTGCAGGCTAAGAAAATCGTCGGAGGTCTTATACCTCTTGACGTGGGCACGAGCCTGAAATCCCAATTTCAGCCCTCGAAACATCTCATATGTTCCGCGACGTTTCGAAAACGTCTTTGGTGCCTCTACTTAAACCATTTAATTGAACTATCACGTAGTTATCAAAACGTGTATGTCCGATGTTCGCAACATCGACAAACGACGTTGGGGTTCAGCACACTGAGCGGTGCATTAAGGACATAAGCTTTCTACTGATCGCATAATCGCTACTATCAACTTTCAACTATATTTTCTCTAGGAACATATCTAAACAGTGGAACTAAAGCGCGAGCTTACGACATAATTTGCAAAAGGTCTTTTGACTATGTTCAGGATAATTAAGTTCATCTTATGAACTCCCACTCAGATAGACATCCCTCTGGTCATCTAAGTGATTACATGATCCGAGTCAACTAGGCCGTGTCCGATCATCACGTGAGACGGACTAGTCATCATCGGTGAACATCTTCATGTTGATCGTATCTGCTATACGACTCATGCTCGACCTTTCGGTCTTCGTGTTCCGAGGCCATGTCTGTACATGCTAGGCTCGTCAAGTTAACCCTAAGTGTTTTCGCTGTGTAAAACTGTCTTACACCCGTTGTATGTGAACGTAAGAATCCATCACACCCGATCATCACGTGGTGCTTAGAAGCGACGAACTGTAGCAACGGTGCACAGTTAGGGGAGAACACTTCTTGAAATTTTGTAAGGGATCATCTTATTTACTACCGTCGTCCTAAGCAAACAAGATGCATAAACATGATAAACATCACATGCAATCAAATAGTGACATGATATCGCCAATATCATTTTGCTCCTTTTGATCTTCATCTTCGGGGCTCCATGATCATCATCGTCACCTGCACGACACCATGATCTCCATCATCGTGTCTTCATGAAGTTGTCACGCCAACGACTACTTCTACTTCTATGACTAACGCGTTTAGCAATAAAGTAAAGTAGTTTACATGGCGTTCTTCAATGACACGCAAGTCATACAATAAATAAAGACAACTCCTATGGCTCCTGCCGGTTGTCATACTCATCGACATGCAAGTCGTGAATCCTATTACAAGAACATGATCAATCTCATACATCACATATCATTCATCACATTCTTCTTGGCCATATCACATCACATAGCATACCCTGCAAAAACAAGTTAGACGTCCTCTAATTGTTGTTGCATGTTTTACGTGGCTGCTATGGGTTTCTAGCAAGAACGTTTCTTACCTACGCAAGACCACAACGTGATATGCCAATTGCTATTTACCCTTCATAAGGACCCTTTTCATCGAATCCGTTCCGACTAAAGTGGGAGAGACTGGCACCCGCTAGCCACCTTATGCACCAAGTGCATGTCAATCGGTGGAACCTGTCTCACGTAAGAGTACGTGTAAGGTCGGTCCGGGCCACTTCATCCCACAATACCGTCGAAACAAGATTGGACTAGTAACGGTAAGCATATTGAACAACATCAACGCCCACAACTACTTTGTGTTCTACTCGTGCAAAGAATCTACGCAATAGACCTAGCTCTGATGCCACTGTTGGGGAACGTAGCAGAAATTCAAAATTTTCCTACGTGTCACCAAGATCTATCTATGGAGAGACCAGCAACGAGTAGAAAGAGAGTGCATCTACATACCCTTGTAGATCGCTAAGCGGAAGCGTTCAAGTGCACGGGGTTGATGAAGTCGTACTCGTCGTGATTCAAATCACCGATGATCAAGTGCCGAACGCACGGCACCTCCGCGTTCAACACACGTACAGCCCAGTGACGTATCCCACGCCTTGATCCAGCAAGGAGAGAGGGAGAGGTTGAGGAAGACTCCATCCAGTAGCAGCACAACGGCGTGGTGGTGGTGGAGGAGCGTGGCAATCCTGCAGGGCTTCGCCAAGCACCACGGGAGAAGAGGAGTACTTGGGAGAGGGGAGGGCTGCGCCAGAACTTCGTGTATAGCTCCCATGCGCCTCCCCACTATATATAGGGGTGGAGGGGCTGGTTTCTTGCCCTCCAAGTCCATTGGGGCGTTGGCCAAGGTGGGAGGAAAGAAATCTCATTATTTCCTTCCCCACCGATTGTTATCCCCCCTTTTTAGGGATCTTGATCTTATCCCTTCGGGATATGATCTTATTCCTTCTAAGGGGGGATCTTGGTGCGCCTTGACCAGGGGTGTGGGGCCTTGCCCCCACTACCCACGTCCATGTGGGTCCCCCCATGCAGGTGGGCCCCACTCCGGAACCTTCTAGAACCTTCCCGGTACAATACCGAAAAATCCCGAACATTTTCCGGTGGCCAAAATAGGATTTCTCATATATAAATCTTTACCTCTGGACCATTCCGGAACTCCTCGTGACGTCCGGGATCTCATCCGGGACTCCGAACAACATTCGGTAACCACATACAAACTTCCTTTATAACCCTAGCGTCATCGAACCTTAAGTGTGTAGACCCTACGGGTTCGGGAGACATGTAGACATGACCGAGACGTTCTCCGGTCAATAACCAACAGCGGGATCTGGATACCCATGATGGCTCCCACATGTTCCACGATGATCTCATCGGATGAACCACGATGTCAAGGACTTAATCAATCCCGTATTCAATTCCCTTTGTCTATCGGTATGTTACTTGCCCGAGATTCGATCGTCGGTATCCAATACCTTGTTCAATCTCGTTACCGGCAAGTCACTTTACTCGTTCCGTAACACATCATCCCGTGATCAACTCCTTGGTCACATTGCGCATATGATGATGTCCTACCGAGTGGGCCCAGAGATACCTCTCCGTTTACACGGAGTGACAAATCCCAGTCTCGATCCGCATAAAACAATAGATACTTTCGGAGATACCTGTAGTGCACCTTTATAGTCACCCAGTTATGTTGTGACATTTGATACACCCAAAGCACTCCTACGGTATCCAGGAGTTACACGCTCTCATGGTCGAAGGAAGAGATACTTGACATTGGCAAAGCTCTAGCAAATGAACTACACGATCTTTTGTGCTAGTCTTAGGATTGGGTCTTGTCCATCACATCATTCTCCTAATGATGTGATCCCGTTATCAACGACATCCAATGTCCATAGCCAGGAAACCATGACTATCTGTTGATCACAACGAGCTAGTCAACTAGAGGCTCACTAGGGACATATTGTGGTCTATGTATTCACACGTGTATTACGATTTCCGGATAATAAAGTTATAGCATGAATAAAAGACAATTATCATGAACAAGGAAATATAATAATAATACTTTTATTATTGCCTCTAGGGCATATTTCCAACATGCCAGCCCTCCTCTGGCCGAGTGAACAGACTCACGAAACTTGAATACGCTTTAAATTTGCCTCGGAATGCCGAGTGATTGTTGTAACCGTTGAACTCCTTTGGGCTTGATGCTCGAGTACTTTTGATTTGCTGCTCCGTATCTTTAGGATTTATCTGAATTTGGTTTATTTCCGAATGTGCTTGTGTTTGTCCTCGAATGGACTTTACTCACTGCTTTGAACAGTCTTTGCGCTAGAGACTCAGCAGCTCTGAAGGATAAGGTTGCAGTCGACTTGCACCTCGTCGTCCTTGCGGATAGGGATGGACCGGATGTTGTATTTGTGCCGCAGCTCCGAAGGAGAAGGTTGCAGTCGACCTGCACCTCGTCGTCCTTGCGGGTAGGGATGGACCGGATGTTGTGCTTGTGCCGCAGCTCCGAAGGAGAAGGTTGCAGTCCACCTGCACCTCGTCATTCTTGCGAATAGGGATGGACCGGACATTGTATTTGTGTCGCAGCTCCGAAGGAGAAGGTTGCAGCCGACCTGCACCTCGTCGTCCTTGCGGGTAGGGATGGACCGGACATTGTACTTGTGCCGCAGCTCCAAAGGAGAAGGTTGCAGTCGACCTGCACCTCGTCATCCTTGCGGATAGGGGTATGTTTCAAACTTAGGCGAGTACTGGACTGCAGCTAAGTCTCCTAGTGGGAGGACTGAGGCGAGTGCTGGACTGCAGCTAAGCCCCCGAGTGGGAGGGTCGCTCTCCACTCGGTAGGATTTTTTCAAACTTAGGCGAGTGATGGACTGCAGCTAAGCCTCCTAGTGAGAGAACTTAGGCGAGTGCTGGACTGCAGCTAAGCCCCCGAGTGGGAGGGTTACTCTCCACTCGGTAGGATTTTTTCAAACTTAGGCGAGTACTGGACTGCAACTAAGTCTCCTAGTGGGAGGACTTAGGCGAGTGCTGGACTGTAGCTAAGCCCCTGAGTGGGAGGGTTTCTCTCCACTCGGTAGGATTTTTTCAAACTTAGGCGAGTACTGGACTGCAGCTAAGTCTCCTAGTGGGAAGACTTAGGCGAGTGCTGGACTGCAGCTAAGCCCCCGAGTGGGAGGTTTGCTCTCCACTCGGTGGGATTTTTTCAAACTTAGGCGAGTACTAGACTGCAGCTAAGTCTCCTAGTGGGAGGACTTAGGCGAGTGCTAGACTGCAGCTAAGCCCCCGAGTGGGAGGATTGCTCTCCACTCGGTAGGATTTTTTCAAACTTAGACTAGTACCGGACTGCAGCTAAGCCTCCTAGTGAGAGAACTTAGGCGAGTGCTGAACTGCAACTAAGCTCCTGAGTGGGAGGATTGCTCTCCACTCGGTAGGATTTTTTCAAACTTAGGCTAGTACCGGACTGCAGCTAAGCCTCCTAGTGCGAGAACTTAGGCGAGTGCTGGACTGCAGCTAAGCCCCCGAGTGGGAGGGTTGCTCTCCACTTGGTAGGATTTTTTCAAACTTAGGCTAGTACCGGACTGCAGCTAAGCCTCCTAGTGAGAGAACTTAGGCGAGTGTTGGACTGTAGCTAAGCCCCCGAGTGGGAGGGTTGCTCTCCACTCGGTAGGATTTTTTCAAACTTAGGCTAGTACCGGACTGCAGCTAAGCCTCCTAGTGAGAGAACTTAGGCGAGTGCTGGACTGCAGCTAAGCCCCCGAGTGGGAGGATTGCTCTCCACTCGGTAGGATTTTTTCAAACTTAGGCTAGTACCGGACTGCGGCTAAGCCTCCTAGTGAGAGAACTTAGGTGAGTGCTGGACTGCAGCTAAGCCCCCGAGTGGGAGGGTTGCTCTCCACTCGGTAGGATTTTTTCAAACTTAGGCTAGTACCGGACTGCAGCTAAGCCTCCTAGTGAGAGAACTTAGGCGAGTGCTGGACTACAGCTAAGCCCTCGAGTGGGAGGGTTGCTCTCCACTCGGTAGGATATTTTCAAACTTAGGCTAGTACCGGACTGCAGCTAAGCCTCCTAGTGAGAGAACTTAGGCGAGTGTTGGACTGCAGCTAAGCCCCTGAGTGGGAGGATTGCTCTCCACTCGGTAGGATTTTTTCAAACTTAGGCGAGTACCGGACTGCCGCTAAGTCTCCTAGTGAGAGAACTTAGGCGAGTGCTGGACTGGATCTAAGCCCCCGAGTGGGAGGATTGCTCTCCACTCGGTAGGATTTTTTTTCGAACTTAGAAGAAACGGATTCGCGACTAAGCCCACCCACTAGGGGATTTCATAAGTAAATAAGAACAACACAATCGAATGAGAGAACTATAAGCTCTTTTCTTTGATAAACGAATTACAAAAGGTGTTTCTCATTACGTTTTATTCGAACGAGTGCTTAAGTATAAAAGGGGCGGAGCAGCTCCGCGTTCCAAGCCTGTGGCTCGTCTTTCTAATGCTCAATACTGTAAAGATGGTATGCTCCGTTGTGGAGAAATTTGGTGATGATGAAGGGGCCCTCCCAAGTCGGGGCAAGCTTGTGTGGTTTCTGTTGATCCACTCAAAGAACTAGGTCTCCTTCTTGAAAGGCTCGACCCCTCACATTTCTACCGTGGAATCGACGCAAGTCTTGCTGGTAGATGGTCGACCGGATCAAGGACATCTCTCTTTCCTCCTCCAAGGGATCGACTGAATCTTGCCGGGCCTGCTCTGCTTCCTATTCGAAGAAGAGCTCGACTCGGGGTGCGTTGTGGAGCAGGTCACTTGGCAAAACTGCTTCGACTCTGTAAACCAAAAAGAAAGGAGTTCGTCCGGTCGACCGATTAGGAGTTGTCCTCAAGCCCCACAGAACTAACAGAAGTTCATCAACCCAAGCACCTGTTGCGTGTTTGAGATCACGCATCAGTCGGGGTTTCAATCCTTTGAGAATTAAGCCATTGGCTCTTTTTGCTTGTCTATTTGACTGCGGGTGAGCTACCGAAGCATAGTCGACTCGAGTGCCCTGAGAGGTGCAGAAAGATCTGAATTCATCGGAGTCGAAGTTCGACCCATTGTCCGTGATGATGTTGTGTGGGACTCCATATCTGAACGTCAATTCTCTGATAAAACTGACAGCGGTGCTAGCATCAAGGTTCTTGATAGGTTTAGCTTCGATCCATTTGGTAAACTTGTCGACTGCAATGAGCACATGAGTGAAGCCGCTCCTGCCAGTTCTCAGTGGTCCAACCATATCCAGTCCCCAAATAGCAAAGGGCCAGATGAGGGGGATGGTCTTCAGAGCAGACGCTGGCTTGTGGGACATGTCGGAGTAAAACTAGCAGCCTTCACATCTGTCGACTATATCTTTCGCCATTTCATTTGCTCGTGGCCAATAGAATCCAGCTCGGTATGCTTTAGCCACGATGGCCCGGGAGGACGCATGATGACCACAGGTCCTCGAGTGGATGTCATTGAGGATCATTCGACCTTCTTCTGGTGTTATGCATTTCTGACCGACTCCAGTCACGCTTTCCCTGAACAGCTGCCCTCTTATCATAGTAAAGGCCTTGGATCGACGGACGATCTGTCGAGCCTCTTCTTCATCCTCTGGGAGTTCTTTCCTGAGGATGTACGCAATGTAGGGCACCGTCCAGTCGGGAGTAATGGCTATAACCTCCATGATCAGGTCGACCACGGCTGGGACCTCAACTTCAGTCGGATCTGTGGCGCTCTTAGGTTGCGGGGGCTCTTCGGTAAAAGGATCTTCCTGAACTGTCGGCAAGTGGATATGCTCCAAAAATACATTGCTGGGAATGGCTTCTCTCTTGGAACCTATCTTTGCCAAATCGTCGGCTGCTTGATTTTTTAGTCGGGGTATGTGGTGGAGTTCTAATCCCTCAAACTTCTTCTTGAGCTTTCTCACTGCGTTGCAGTAACCAGTCATGGCTGGGCTTCTGAGTCGCCATAGACCATGAGGCGACGGACACCGAGTGAAAAGGCCATGCGCAACCCATACAGGAGTGCTTCATATTCTGCTTCGTTGTTGGAGGAATCAAAGTGAATCTAGAGGACATATCTGAGCCTGTCTCCTCAGGGGGATACCAAAACTACTCCAGCACCAGAACTGTTCAGCATCTTGGATCCGTCAAAGAACATGGTCCAGTGTTCAGAGTGAACTTGAGTCGGCACTTGCTGTTCGATCCACTCGGCGAGGAAATCTGCTATTGCTTGGGACTTGATAGCTTTCTTTGCCTCAAACTTGATATCCAGGGGAAGGAGTTCAATCGCCCATTTGGCCCTCGACCAGTTGCATCTCTGTTTTTCAGAATCTCTGACAATGCAGCGTCGCTGACGACTGTAACAGAGTGATCTGAGAAATAGTGTGCAACCTTCTTCGTGGTCATGTAAATCCCATAGACAAGCTTCTGATAATGAGGATATCTCTGCTTTGACGGGGTCAGGACTTCAGAAATATAATAAACTGGGCGTTAAACCTTATAAGCTTTTCCTTCTTCTTCCCGCTCGACCGTAAGTACTATACTGACGACTTGTCCAGTGGATGCTATATAAAGCAGTAGAGGCTCTTTGCTGATTGGAGCAGCAAGCACCGGCTGGGTGGAAAGCAGGGCTTTTAGCTCTACAAACGCTGCATCAGCTTCTGGGGTCCACTCGAACTTGTCTGATTTCTTCATCAGTCGGTAAAGAGGCAGCGCCTTTTCACTAAGGCGAGAAATGAATCGACTTAGGGTGGCCAAGCAACCAGTAAGCTTCTGGACATCGTGCACACACACAGGGCGCTTCACTCGGAGTATAGCGCCTACTTTCTCTGGGTTAGCATAGATTCCTCGTTTGGAAACAAGAAAACCGAGTAACTTTCCGCTTGGAACTCCAAACGTGCACTTTGATGGATTGAGCTTGATATCATACCTTCTGAGGTTGGCAAAGGTTTCAGCAAGGTCAGTCAGTAGGTCGGAACCCTTACGTGACTTGACCACAATGTCATCCATGTATGCTTCCACATTCCGACTGATCTGAGTGAGCAGGCACTTCTGAATCATCCGCATGAATGTGGCTCCGGCGTTTTTCAAACCGAATGGCATTGTGACATAACAGAAGCACCCAAACGAGGTGATAAACGCTGTCTTTATTTTGTCGGGTCCATACAAACGGATCTGGTGGGACCTGGAGTAGGCGTCCAAAAAGGACAAATGCTCGCACCCTGCAGTCGAGTCAACTATCTGGTCGATGCGAGGGAGAGGAAAGTGATCTTTCAGGCAGGCCCGATTGATATGCTTGAAATCGATGCACATGCGAAGTGAGTCGTCTTTCTTTGGGACCATGACAACATTGGCTAACCACTCGGAGTGGTAAATCTCTCGGATAAACTCAACTGCCAAAAGCCGAGCCACCTCTTCCCCGGTTGCCTTTCTTTTCTAGACGGCGGACCGTCAAAGATGTTCTTTGACTGGTTTCACCTTCGGGTCAACTCGCAAACGATGCTCAGCCAGTTCCCTGGGAACACCCGGCATGTCAGAAGCCTTCCATGCAAAGATGTCCCAGTTCTCACGGAGGAACTGGATGAGCGCTTCTTCCTATTTGGAGTCAAGTGAGGTTGAAATGTGAGTCGGAGCAGCACTGGGATCTGTCGGGTGTATATGAATCGACTTTGTTTCACCAGACGACTGGAATGCTCAATCTGTGGATGGCTTCTTGGCTCGCAGCAAGTCACTCGGATCTGCATTTTTCTGGTATTCTTGCAATTCTACTACGGCCATCTGGGCATCGGCGATCTTTGAGCCCTTCTGGAAGCACTCTTCTGCCTTCTTCCGATTACCAGAGATAGTAATCACTCCTTTGGGACCTAGCATCTTCAGTTTGAGGTACACGTAACATGGTCAAGCCATAAATCATGCATAAGCTGGCCTGCCTAGAATTGCATGATAAGCACTCTAGAAATCCACAACTTCAAACGTCAACTTTTCTTTGCGGTAATTTTTGGAATCACCGAAAACCACGTCGAGTGCAATCTGACCGAGGGATGCGGCCTTCTTGCCTGGAATGACCCCATGGAAACTCATATGGCTTTCACTGAGCCTGGACATGAGAATGCCCATTCCTTTCAACGTTCTGCATACAGTATGTTCAGACCACTACCACTGTCCATCAGGACCTTTGTTAGTCAAGTGCCTTTGACCACCGGGTCGACCACCAGTGCTTGCCTCCCAGGGGTGGCGATGTGTGCTGGATGATCAGACTGGTCGAATGTAATGGCAGTCTGTGACCACTTCAAGTAACTGGGTGTCGTCGGAGCGACCATGTTCACTTCCCTGTTGATAACTTTCAATCGACTTTTGCTCTCGACATCAACAAAAATCATTAGAGTGGAATTCACGTGGGGATAACCATCGTCATCCTCTTCCTCATCCTCAGCCTTGCATGTCTCCTCTTTTTCCTTGGGTTGTTTCTCTCGGAACTGCTGGATTAGAAGCCAACACTATCGAGTGGTGTGCTTCGGGTAAATGAAATTACCTTCTTCATCTTTTTTGGTGTGGATATGGCACGGCAGATCCAACACATCATTTCCATCTTGATCTTTTACTTTCTTGGGGTTCCACGGCCCTTTGGGCTTCCCCTTGAACTTTCCTTGAACCACAGCCAAGGCTTCACCCGGAGCAGCTGGCTCAGCCTTGCGCTTTTGTTTCTGACCGGAGTTTCCTCCTCTGGCTTCATGGGAGACTACTTTGTGCTTGCCGCTCCGGAGCCGCTCTTCTTCTTCACCATTGGCATACTTGGTGGCAATTTCCATCATCCGAGCCAGATTCATATTCCCTGTCCGGCCGAATTTCATATTCAACTCTCGATACCTGACGCATTCCTTAAAGGCACAAATTGCCTGATGATCTGACACATCTTCTATTGTGTGGTGCAGGGTGATCCATCTCTGGATATAATCCCTCAAAGTTTCATTCGGTTTCTGAACACAACACTGCAACTCTGTCAAACCTGCCGGCCGTTTGCATGTGCCCTCGAATGTTCTGACAAACACTCGGGCGAGATCTTCCCAAGTATAGATGCTGCCAGGTGCTAACTGATTCAGCCACGCTCTAGCCGAGCCCTCTAACATCAGAGGAACGTGTTTCATGGCCACTTCATCATTACCGCCACCAATCTGGACAGCCACTCGGTAGTCTTCAAGCCAAGTGTCAGGCTTGGACTCCCCGGTGAACTTACTAACTCCAGACGCCAACCTGAAGTTGGGGGGAATCAGCGCAGCTCTGATAGCTCTGCTGAAGCACTCTAGACCAGAGACATGCACCCTGTTGCTGGTTTGTGGACCTCCATCATGGCCCTCCCGGTGAGCTCTGTTTCTGTCGACCAAGACCTGCACGAGAATAGATCTCGCATCAAAGCCTGGCTCCCTGGGGTCGATTGGAATACCTCGCCCAACACTGTGAGGACGTTTGTCTTCATGCTGCCGAGGCGCGTACGACCCGCTCCTCGGGGGAGACGTGGGCACTCGACAACAATCATCATGATCGACTCGGCGATCATACTGCTCTCGGTTTCTGTACTGATCTCATCGATCCCCACGTCCGTCACGCCTCAGAGGCGATCTTGGGCTATGGGCTGATTGAACTGTGTCTGCCATCAGGGATCTGTTGTGGATCCTATCCCGCGACTGAGATACAACTGTATTCTGCTCTCCCGCCGCCCGAAGCAAGGCTCGGATCTGCACCAGACCTCGACCAGCTTCTGACTAGGAGGGTTGGATGAACTCCACTATCCAGGTAGCAGCAGCTAGATTCTGGATCGGGGTTCGGTATACTTGAGTTGGAGGTGGAAAAAGTTGGCGTCGACTGGATTCAGGAGCACGTTGTCGAGCACGATCGTCGAGTGCGCGCTGGAGGTTCTCCAGTCGAGTGCGCTCAGCCAGATTGGCCAAGCGCGCCTGCTCCAAGGCCTGGGCCTCGAGGGTTTCTCCAACTATAGGAGTGTGCAGGGCATCCATGTTCCGGCGACGAAGTTCTTCCCTCTGCTGCGAGGAGAGAGGTTCGGGGCGGTACTTCTCGTGAACGCGCGACGGATCACCGTTCCCGTCACCTCCGTCTTCACGATTGAAGCCAGGAGGACTGCATGGTCCATTGACCATCTGGACTTCCGCCGCCGAGTCACTGCTGCCGCACTCGGATGCGGTCTCTACGGAGCCAGTCGATAGATCGAACAGGCTGTAGAGAGATTCGTCGGGCTCGATCGCTGCAACTTGAGGGGTGGCCCATTGGCGGGCCACCGCATGCTTCACCCACCGCTGAAGCCTCGACCGACCGGTGCGCTTGCTCCGGCGGGTCGCAGGGAGGGGGAAAGCTGCTGGAGTCGACTGGTACTGGGTCGACGGTTGCCGCAGGAGGACGCCGCGGACGCATGCACGAAAGTGCACCGCCCCGCGGGCGGGGAGCGCGTCGGCGTCGAGTGGTGCCTCCTGGAGCCAAGTGGAGTCGTCGGCGACAAACACGAGCGCGTCGAGACGGATCTCGCGGCCCTCAGCCAAACCTCCGCCTGGAACCATGATGAAGGGGATCGGAAAAATTGCAACTTCTCCAATAAGTCGCTAAGACACCTGCCTCAAGGTGGGCGCCAACTGTCGTGGATCTAAGACTGACAGTAGAATGGGGGGTAAGTATGAGGAGGCAAGATCCTAGCTATGGAGGAGTTGTACGCATGAGTTTTACGAGTTCAGGCCCTTCTCGGAGGAAGTAACAGCCCTACGTCTCGGTGCCCTGAGGCGGTCGAGTGGATTATATGAGTGTGTGTTTACAAAAGTGCGAACCCTTGTCCCAGAGGAGGAGGGTGGCTTATATAGAGTGCGCCAGGACCCCAGCTCCCCTCCGTTACACAGGGTTCAATGTTCATGAAGGAGGGGCCTTACTGGTAACACCTGCAGTAAAGTGTTATAAATGCCCATAAAGCTATGGTTTAAGTCTTGACCGTTGCAGAGTAGAGAGTTTCTCATCTTCTGGTGGTCGAGTGTCTTCAAGGTAGTCGAGTGAGCGCATCTTCATGGTCGAGTGGACGATGGTTTCTCTTCGACTGCTTCTGATTCTTTACAGAGATGTCCTTGGGGGGGGGGGTATGTCGGACAGGTCCATGACCCTACCCTAGGTACATAGCTTCATCAATGCCCTCATTCCACTTGATACCAATGCATACATATGTAGTGTAGCTCCTTGCTTGCGAGTACTTTGGATGAGTACTCACGGTTGCTTTGCTCCCTCTTTTCCCCTTTCTATACCCGATTGCTGCGACCAGACGATGGAGCCCAGGAGCCAGACGCCACTGTCGATGACGACTACTACTACTCGGGAGGTGCCTACTACTACGTGCAGCCCGCTGACGACGACCAGGATTAGTTTAGGAGGATCCCAGGCAGGAGGCCTGCGCCTCTTTCGATATGTATCTTAGTTTATGCTAGGATTCTTAAGGCAAACTTGTTTAACTTATGTCTGTACTCAGATATTGTTGTTTCCGCTGACTCGTCTATGATCGAGCTCTTGTATTCAAACCCTCGAGGCCCCTAGCTTGTAATATGATGCTTGTATGACTTATTTTATTTGTAGAGTTGTGTTGTGATATCTTCCCGTGAGTCCCTGATCTTGATCGCACACGTTTGCATGTATGATTAGTGTACAATTGAATCGGGGGCGTCACATCTTCCAAGCCTTCCGCTGTTATCGTATTTAGATGGCCTTAAGCCATATTATTGTATTAAGTTCTCTCTTGAGACTATCGATGTAATAAGTGTGTGATTGCTACTCTGTTATAAATCCTTCGAAGTACTGTGTGTGTCAGCATTACCAATCCATGGATGACACATATGCATAGAGATTTGACCGTTTGAGGTCGGATCGCTACAATGACGCTCCAAGCAAAACACATATCGTGTGATGAATGAAAACATAGCTCCAAATGAGGTTACCGATGATGTTGGAGACGAAAGAGGGGATGCCTTCCGGGGCATCCCCAAGCCTTGTTGCTTGGATCTTCCTTAGATATTAACTTGGGGTGCCTTGGGCATCCCCAAGCTTAGGGTCTTGTCACTCCTTATTCTCCTCATATAGATGTCTCACCCAAAACTTGAAAACTTCAATCACACAAAACTTAACGAAACTTTGTGAGATAAGTAAGTATGATAAATAGCAAACCATTGCACTTTTGGTACTGTCAAAGACAAGATTCATAATTGTTTCAATACAATGCCTACTGTATCATATCATTTCTACAATTTATATTGAGCAATATAAGCCATAGAAACTAGAAGGTAATCAAATTATGCATTGAAAACAGAATCTGTCAAAAACAGAACAGTCTGTAGTAATCTGTACTCAAACCATACTTCTGCTACTCTAAAAATTCTGAAAAATTAGGACAGCCTGAGAAATTTGTATGTTAATCTTATGCAAAAAGAATCATCATTTTATCACGCTTCTGTTAAAAACTATAATTATTTTTGTGAGCGCAAAATTTTCTGTTTTTCAGCAAGATCAAATCAACTATCACCCAACATGATCCTAAAGGCTTTACTTGGCACTAAATTGAAACAAAAGCTATAAAACATGATTACTATAGTAGCATAATCATATGAAAACACAAAAACAGTAGGTAAAAGTGTTGGGTTGTCTCCCAACAAGCACTTTTCTTGTATGCCTTTTAAGCTATGCATGATGATTTCGATGATGCTCGCATAAAAGATAAGAATTGAAACATAAAGAGAGCATCATGGAGCATATGACTAGCACATTTAGGTATAACCCACTTCCTATGCATATGGATTTTTTGGGCAAACAACTTATGGGAACAAGAATCAACTAGCATAGGAAGGCAAAACAAGTGCAACTTCAAAACAAGCAACATATAGAGAAGAAACTTGATATTATTGAGATATGTAAGGGCATAAGTTCCTTTCTCATAATAATTTTTAGAGACATTTTAAGTGCATCTAGTGCCACCCCTAGTTGTTTTTGGAGTATTGATGACAAACCTGGTTGAGGGACTAATGTGCTTGTGAGAATTGCAGGATAACACATGTAGAAGTCCCTCATTGATTCGGTTTTTCTACCAGAGATGACCCCTAAAATGTATGAAGACATTGAAGTCAAAGGTGCTATGTGAAGACATTCATATTGAAGACTATGATAAGAGAAGACATCGCGTGAAGACTATGGAGAGCGAAGACTTAGTTGTTTCGTGTTTCGTTTTCTTCTTTGTTGAGTCATAGGAACCACCGTACTGTTAAGTGGGGTCCAAGTGAACCAGTCAGAATGACTGAAGTGATGCTTAACCAAAATCCTATGTCTCCGAGTGAAGACAATGAGAGCAAATCTTATCCAGAGCTGGATAAGTCAGCTTTGCTTGTAGCCCAAGTAAAGTTGCCGTGTGTATTTGAAATCTGACCGTTGGAACACGTGTCAGTTCCTTAGTGACCCAGGGTCAGTTCGGACAAATCAGGTCAGGTTTCCTAGTGGCTATAAATAGCCCACCCCCTACAACCATAAAGGGTTGGCTGCTCAGAGTTAGTATACGGCTTTTGTCGTTTGAGAGCAACCCACCTCGAAGCCTTTGAGAGAGAATTCCTTGCGAGGACAAAGCCCTAAACACCCAGAGCCAAAGAGTGTTAGGCATCACTGAAGTCTTCATGTCTGTGTGATCTGAAGACTTATTACACTTGAGGACTGTGAATCCTCCAGCCGGTTAGGCGTCGCGTTCTGAGCATCCAAGAGTCATTGTGGATCACCGGTGAACGAAGTCTATGAAGGTTTGGAAGTCTACCTTGAAGACTTACCAGAGTGATTGGGCGAGGACTGGGTGTCCTTAGCTCAAGGGGAATAAGGTGAAGACGCGGTCTTCTGAGTTGAATCTCAGCCTCCCTAACCAAACGTGCAGTTGTCATAGCAACTGGAACTGGTCCAACAAATCATTGTCTTCAACGAGCCACTGGTTCTATCCTTCCCATCTCTTGATTTGCATATTGGTCCTTGTGAAGTCATTGCCTGTTTTCAATATTTATTTGTCTTCACTGTGTGACTGCTTGTTCTGATTGGCTTCATACTATCTTCCATCCTGATCTATACTGCCTAGCTGCTATTAGTCTTTGTGCTTTCATTTCATTGAATACTTGACTATGGCTTGCTTAGTGTAGTCTACCTTCCGCTGCATGGTAATAGATTTATTTCTATCGTTTGTCTTCGAAACTTCCATATTTTGAAGACTTTCATAAAAATCGCCTATTCACTCCCCCTCTAGTCGATCACTAGCACTTTCAATTGGTATCAGAGCAAGGTACTCCCTTGTTCTGTGTGATTCGGTTTAACCACCTGGAGTTTTAGCTATGTCGACTGCAGGGATAATCAAAGCCTCCATTGCGTGCCCAGTCTTCGATGGAACTGAATATCCCTACTGGAATAATAAGATGCGCATGCATCTGGAAGCCATTGATGTCGACCTCTGTTATGTCGTCAAGAATGGTGTCCCCAAGGCTGGTGAAGGTGTCACCACTGCTGATGTCAAGAAGTTCGTTCAACTGGATTCCACTGCCAAGAACATCATCTGTGGTCATCTGACCAAAGGACAGTATGGCCGTGTGAGTGCTCTGGAAACATCCAAGCTAGTCTGGGACTGGCTCTCCAAGGTCAACGAAGGCGTCTCAACCTAGAGAGATCAAAGAATCAGTGTCCTTCGCAACCTCTTCAACCGCTTCAAGAGAAACAACAATGAGAATGTTCAGCTCACATTTGATCAACTCACTGACATCACAAATGAGCTTCAAGCCCTCGGCGCTACTGAGATCACCAAGCATGAAGTCGTTAAGACACTCCTGAGATCACTTGATAGCTCGTTTGACACCCTGGCCCTGATGATTGAAGAACGCCCCGACTTCAAGACACTCGATCCGTCTGACATACTTGAAAGGCTCAACACACATGAGTTTCAGCTTTCTGAGAAAAGAGACATCTACGGTCCCAACTATGGGCGAACTCGTGCTTTGAAGGCAAAAGTGGTTTCCTCATCTGAAGAAGAATCTAATTGCAGTTCTGATGATCCTGAAGACATTGGAAAGGAGCTTGCTATGCTTGTGAAGAAGTTCCAGAAATTCACCAAGAAGAAAGGCTTCAGAAAGTCCTCACGATCCAGCTCAAGGAACGATGAAGCTTCTGCTCATGACTACAAGAAGAGAACATGCCACAAGTGCAATAAACCTGGTCACTACATCTCTGAGTGTCCGTAGTGGGACAATGAGAACAAGAAGAAGAAGAAGAAGAAGAAGAAGAGCAAGGGATATGATTCTGACGACAAGAAGAAGAAGAAATACTCAGAGTCTTCTTCCAAGTCTTCATCAAAGTCTTCATCACACAAGAAGAGCTCATCTGGCAAGGCTCGTGCGTTTGTTGGCAAGGAAATGGATTCAGAGGAGGAGTCTGCTTCTGAGGAGGCGGAGGTGGAGTCTGAGGAGGAGTCCAATTCTGGCGTTGCAAGTCTGGCTACAGCCTACGTTTCCAAGTCCATCTTCAACATTGAAGACAATGACTTCATCACCGACGCCGATGCTAATGACAAGGAAAACTCCGCTCCCACCTACTGCTTCATGGCACGCGGTGCCAAGGTAAACTCACCCACTACTCACTATCAAACATCCAATGAAGATGACTCTGATTGTGGTTCCAAACCCAGCTACAAAACACTTGCTAAAATTGCAACTGAATAGCAGAAAGCTATGGAACATATTCAAAAACTGTTAGACAAAAGCGATGACCTGTTAGATGCTGAAATGACTCGATCTCGGTCCTTAATTGAAGACATAAAAAATCTTCAGGTTAAGTATGAGGAACTTGAAAGTCGTCATGAAACGCTCTCAACAACTCATGAAAAGCTTTCCTATGATTACCTTCAAAGGAAGCAAGATCTTGAGAAATTGAGAGCGGCTCATGAAGATCTTCAAAAGGAAAATGAGTCGCTTCACGCCAAACAGATCAGTTCCGCTCAGGAAGGATTTGAACCACCATGTCTTAAATGCATTGAGCGTGACAACGCTACTTCTGTTGCTGGATGTTCCACTGCTGCTACTGTTGCAATATCTTCAACTGTTGATGTGGTAACTAACCCCTCTGCTGAGGATGCCACTGCTATTGCTAATGAAAATGCTAGGTTGAAGACATTGCTTGAAACAGGGATGTATAAAAGTCTCAAAGGGCATCAGACACTATGTGATGTCCTCAAAAGACAGACCCTGAACCGAAACCCTAGGAAAGAGGGTGTTGGGTTCGAAAGGAAAATGAATGATGACTCTTACTGGAAACCTGAGCAGTACCCCAAAACCACATGGGTTGCTGCAAAGGAACCTTCAGTGGATCCATCCACCCTATCTGGCTTCACTTGTGCTAATCCCATTGTTATTGATGAATCCTTTGATGCAAACTATAAACTGTTTAAGAATCAGAATGGTGAAGTGTTTGCTAGGTATATTGGTACTAACTGCAGGTATGGGCCACCTATGAAGAAGGTCTGGGTGCCGAAAAAGTGTCTGGAAAATCTTCCTGTGTATGTCGTCATGACACCACAAGTGAAGAAGATAAACCCCAGACCACGGGCTTCATATGGTCCAAAGGCTTCATACAGACAGAGGACTCACCTGAATCGCACTAACGCAAATGTTTTGCAGGGAAACCATACTCAGGCCTATGAATATGAGCATGTTTCATCAAACGGCCATGTTCATAAGACCAAGAACTACTCTGCTTATTCTTATGAGTACTATTGTCCACCTGCAAGACTATTTGCTCGGGCTCCAAAGCCAAAGTTCTCAGATGATGCACTTAGACTCATTGCTTCGAAGCCACCCTTGAAGATGTGGGTGGCTAAGAAAGCTTAACTCTCTTTTGCAGGGAAGGGTCTCCAGCCGAAAATCAAATGCGTCTGAAGCTATTGCTGGGGACCTTAAACATCTTGTAGGGCGCAAGATCAAATGCCCAAATGGTATTATTATGTATTTTGTTCCTGAGTCGCTTGCTACTTGCCCTATCAGTCCTAACCTCGATCTAAGCTTTAATAATCCTCTTGCTCGTCAAATGTTTGTGCTTCACAATGCTCTTCGTGAAGCCTATCCCCCTAACTGCACTGTAGGGTATGACACCAGCTGCTTCAGAATGGATTATTGATAGAGGATGTACTAATCACATGACTGGCAAGCAAAGTCTTCTCATGGACTCAACCTTACGTCCATCTGATAAAAGTCACATCACATTTGCTGATACTAGTAAAAGGAAGGTATTGGGTCTAGGTAGAGTTGCAATCTCAAAGGATCAGCACATGGATGAAGTGATGCTTGTTGAATCCCTTGGTTTCAACTTAATGTCTGTCTCAATGCTTTGCAATTTGAACATGATTGTGATATTTGGAAAATATCGTTGCCTTGTTCTAATGGAATCTGACAAGTGTCTAGTCTTTGAAGGGTATCGGAAATATGATTTGTGCATGGTAGATTTCTCAGAAGGACCACATCTTGTCGTATGTCTTCTTGCAAAAGCTTCAGAATGCTGGCTCTGGCATCGAAGGCTAGGGCATGCTGGTATGAGGAACTTGCATACTCTTGCAAAGAAGAAGCACGTCATAGGCATCGAGGGCGTCAAGTTCAAGAAGGATCACTTATGCGGTGCCTGCGAAGCTGGAAAGATGACGAGGGCCAAGCATCCCTCGAAGACAATCATGACAATGACTCAACCCTTCGAACTGCTACACATGGACCTCTTCGGTCCCACTCACTACTCAACTCTTACTACTACTGCTTGTCTCTATGGCTTCGTCATTGTTGATGATTATTCAAGATATACATGGGTACATATAATCCTCTACAAGACTGAAGTGCAGGATGTCTTCAGACGCTTCGCCAATCAAGCCATGAACAACTATGGCGTCAAGATCAAGCACATCACAAGTGACAATGGCACTGAATTCAAGAACACTGGCCTCCACACTTATCTTGATACTTTGGGCATCACTCATGAATTCTCAGCTCCGTACATGCCGCAGCAGAATGGCGTCGTGGAACGCAAGAACAGAACACTTATTGAGATGGCCCGGATGATGCTCGATGAATACAAGACTCCAAGAAAGTTCTGGCCTGAAGCCATTGATACTGCATGCCATATCATCAACCGTGTTTATCTTCAAAAGCTTCTGAACAAAACATCCTATGAGCTCCTCACTGGTAAGAATCCAAATGTCAGTTACTTCAGAGTATTTGGTTCCAGGTGTTGGATCAAGGATCCACATCACACTTCAAAATTTGCACCGAAAGCACATGAAGGTTTTATGCTTGGCTATAAGGATGACAATTTTATCCATGGACATGGATATCCATGGATATCCGACCCGAATGGATAGGGTTTCGATATGCTTTTGTGTCCATGGGCGGCGCCCAAACCTGACCCGATTGTTCGTGGATAGGGCATGGATATAATCTTGTACCCATGGATATACCCAAACCCGACCCGATAGTATGACTTAATGGGGAAAAAGCTGCTATCCCTGCCCCACGGTCATTTGTCCCACAACAATTTTACACTTTTTTTATCTAAAACATGCATAAGAAATTACACAATCCCCATCGTAACTTTTTTTAGTTGACATTCAATCCCCTCTGTAACAGACTCCAACACCCCTTCCCTTATTTTTACCTCCTTAAATGACTCGTCATTCTCATCTGTTAGAAAAATACTAAATGTTCTTAGGTTGTTAGTGGATGTTGATTTACCATAAGTGAAGCCTAGCCTACCACGAGGTGAAGAATGGAAGAGTTTATGTTAATATTGTGTTATATCTCATTTATATGTCTCAAGAGTACCCAATGGATATCCAATGGGTATGGATATCCATTGGATTTGGACATGGACACAATTTTTCACCCATGGATTTTTTCATGGGCGGGCAAAGACTGTCTTCATGGACATGGATATGGATTTGAGATTGTTCAACCCGATCCAAACCCGACCCATTGCCATCCTTACTTGGATACGGAAAGGACTCGCACTCCTATAGAGTCTTCAACCTCTTTCACTATAAAGTGGTTCGATGAGACTAACGGCTCGCAAAGAGAGCACCTGCCAAATGTGTTAGATGAAGTTCCATCCAGTGAATCCATCAAGCTTATGGGAACTGGAGAAATCATACCGTCTGAAGCACAGCCTGAAAAGGAACTCATCATCTCTGCACCTGATCAACCTGAAGACAATGCTCAGCCTGAAGACAATCCTTCTAACGATGACAATGATCAGCAAGAGCAAAATCTTTGTCCTGCTCATCCTCGTGTTGCAAATGAAGTACAGATTGAGAGAATAATTGATAGCATCAATGCACCTGGTCCACTCACTCGTTCAAGGGCAACACAACTAGCAAATTTCTATGGGAACTTTGCATTCGTCTCAATATCTGAACCCAAGAAAGTTGATGAAGCCTTCATGGAACCTGAATGGATTCAAGCTATGCAAGAAGAGCTTCAACAATTCGAGCTGAATAATGTATGGGAACTGGTCAACCGTCCTGATCCTCGTAAGCACAATATCATAGGCACTAAATGGATATATCGCAACAAGCAAGATGAGCATGGTCAAGTTGTCAGAAACAAAGCTTGTCTCATTGCTCAAGGATACACTCAAGTTGAAGGAATTGACTTTGATGAAACATTTTCTCATGTGGCTAGGCTTGAAGCTATACGCATACTGCTAGCCTATGCAAATCATCATAACATCCTTCTGTATCAAATAAATGTGAAGAGTGCTTTTCTCAATGGCAAGATTGAAGAAGAAGTGTATGTTGCACAACCGCCTGGCTTTGAAGATCCAAAACATCCTGACATGGTGTATAAGCTCAACAAGGCACTGTAAGGCCTCAAACAAGCCCCTCGTGCTTGGTATGACACACTCAAAGACTTCCTGAAGAGCAAAGGCTTCAAACCTGGTTCCCTAGATCCCACACTCTTCACGAAGACATATGATGGTGAACTGTTTGTCTGCCAAATATATGTGGATGACATTATCTTTGGCTGCACTAATCAGAAATACAGTGATGAGTTTGGATACATGATGCAAGAGCACAGATGTCCATGATGGGAGAGTTGAAGTTCTTCCTTGGTCTTCAAATACGACAGCAACGCAACGGCATCTTCATATCTCAAGAGAAATACCTCAAAGATTGCCTGAAGAAGTTTGGAATGCAAGACTGCAAAGGTTACACGACGCCAATGCCATCTAAACACCATCTGGGTCCCGACGGCAATGGTAAAGAGTTCGATCAAAAGGTATACCGCTCCATGGTTGGTTCTTTGCTTTATTTATGTGCATCTAGGCCAGATATCATGCTTAGTGTTTGCATGTGTGCCCGATTCCAAGCGGCACCAAAGGAATCGCATCACTTAGCTGTGAAGCGAATTCTTCAATATTTGGCTCACACCCCAACACTAGGATTATGGTATCCAAAGGGCTTAGAGTTTGATCTAGTTGGATTCTCGGATGCTGATTATGCTGGTGACAAGGTGGATCGCAAGTCTACAACAGGCACATGTCACTTTCTGGGACGATGACTTGTATGTTGGTCTTCAAAGAAGCAGAACTGTGTATCTCTCTCCACTGCTGAATCTGAATACATTGCTGCTGGATCTTGCTGCGCTCAGCTTCTATGGATGAAGCAAACACTCAAAGACTATGGCATTCATCTGAAGCAAGTGCCACTCTACTGCGACAACGAAAGCGCCATCAAGATTGCTAACAACCCAGTTCAGCACTCGAAGACAAAGCACATTGAAATTCGTCATCACTTTCTCGGAGATCATGTCATGAAGGAAGATATTGATATCATACACGTCAATGCTGAAGAGCAACTGGCAGATATCTTCACAAAGCCCTTGGATGAGAAAAGGTTTTGCAAGTTACGGTGTGTGCTAAATATCTTGGAATCCTCAAATGTCCTGTGATCAGGCACACATCCTAACACTTATGCATGTTGATGACTTAGATGTGCAACACACGAAGTAAAGTATGTCTTCAATCAATGAAGACTTACATTCTGAGTGTGAATACATTAACATGGAATTTGACTTCGAAGCGCCACGATAATTGTGCGCCGTGTCTGGGTCTAATACTTCCTAAACGGTGGGTAACGCCACCACCAAATTCTTCCCTTAGAAGTGTTTTTATCATGGCGTTACATTTGTAAAGTCTTCGCATTTTTTTGTCTTCAATGTTAACATGGCCTCATGTTTATCTTTGATGTACTGATTTAGTTTCTGTCCTCTACAGCATTCACTTATAGCTATGTCTTCACGTTGAATCTTTTGAACTAAGTGAATGTGATCGGACCCTAACCTTTCTATGCTCCTGTCTCAAGTCTATCTATCCAAATCATATGCATTCTATTGAAACTGTTGAATGTCTTTGCTGTGTCCTTGTCAGCAGGAGATACAGATACAAACATGAAATCCATTTTTAAATGCTCAATCCTTTTGCCTGAAACCCGGAGAAGTGGGAACGACCACCCGACAATCTAGGCGTGCGTGGGAACATGGAACAACCTCCAATGTGTTGCATGATCGCCACGTGTCCTTCATATGTGAACCGCCAGGGGCACCTGCGTAATAACGGTGTGCCGTCCCTGTCTCTATAAATACACGCCTCACCCTAGTCATTATCTCTTCTTCCACTCTCGCACAAACCCTAGCGCCACCGCTAGCCCTCGACGACACCAGCGACGAAGCACTTAGCTGCCGCGACCTCACCGACACCGTCCTCACACCGGTCGCGGACATCATCTTCTCCGCCGTCACCGTTGGTGTCCTCTCTCGCCAAGTTAGGGCTTGGAAGATCGAACTGCTCGGCCTCCTCTCCCACTCCGCCTAGCAGTTCATCGTATGGTAAATAAAACCTCTTTTTACAGTCTGTTTGATCCGATAGATTCATCCTTTTCAACCACAAGTGGTTTCTGTTCCCACAAGTTGGATCTATCTCATTATGCATCTCATAGCATGCCTAGTATGTTCACTTATGCTTCACAAAGTAGTTGGATTCCTCACTTGTACTTATTCGTGGATTTGTACAAATCTGGAACCAACTCTCTACATATGAGTGAATGTCTTCGCACTATGAGGTCAATGTCTTCTAAACTGATTTATCTTCAAAATCTTCTGAGAATGCATATGACCTCTTCCCCTTCCCTCGCACCTTTAATGTTGTCACAGGTACATGTCCGTGGGAGAATCCCCTGGTTCTCATAGTCTGCATTCATTTGCAGAGTTCTTACAGCATCACATAAATTCTCCTGAAGCCAGTTCTTGTCTCACCAGTAGACGGAAGACTTTGACAGTGTTGAAGCCTTTCAGTCTAAACTTCATGGCAACAGAGAAATCAGTCAGGAAGGGCGGAAAATAGCGCCATGGAAACACTGCTAAGGACCTGCCACCGGATCTCTATGAGCTATACAAGTCAGATCCAGAAGAGACCTATGGAGAACGCAAGAACCGAATCCAATGGATTCGAAGACGTTGGGAAGAGGAATGGTTCAAGTACAGATTTGTCACAGAAGAATATGCTGAGAAGAGTGCCATCAAGGGCCCCTGGGGAGATATTATATACAAAGGTCTTCAGCCCAAATCACAACCGAAGCTATTGCTCAAGGCTTCTACCCCTGCATGCCTCGTGGACCTCAGCCTGCTAATGCCGACCCATCCTCTCTGTTATGGTGTCGAGAAGATAATCTCTTCAAGCGCAACTATCAGTTTGCAAAGAACTCGGCCAAGGAAAACAAGAAGTCTTTGGGATTAGACTTCAACCCAGGCCCCTCTGCACCACGAGCTGACGGCACACATGAAGCTGAACCCAAATCTTGTTGGGCCCTTCTACAACTTAGAAGGTCTCATCACTCACATAATGGTTCAAGGGGTAGACGTGGATCAACCTATAGACGATGCTGATTCTGACGAAGCGCCTGCACCACCGAAGCCTGTGAAGCAAATAAAATCCAAGGCTTCAAAGCCCTCTTCAGCACCAAAGGCTTCAAAGCCCTCATCTGCACCACAGGTTTCACGGGTGAAGCCTCTGGCCACTGCACCTCCTGAAGCCAGTGTGCAGTCTGAAGATCTCTCACGCATCTCCAAGCCTACCAAAGTGAAAAAGCCCATGCAACCCACTGGTCAAGCACTGACCCATGTTGTTGTCTTGAGAAACAAGAATGACGCCATTGATCTGTCCAGCGACGACGATCTTGGCGATGACGCTCTTGAGCAGTTGATCAAGAGCAAGCAAGAGGCAGAAATCTTCAATGACCTTCCTCTCTTTGATGTGGAAATCTTAAACAAGTTCATTGATGAGTGGTTTGACAGCCCAAATGTCAGCTTTGATGATCGTCAGCTTCCCATTGGCCTCAGCATCGCCTTCCACGGAGCCATTGCTCCTGAGCTGGCTCTAGCTTAGAAAATTGTTGAGCTGAAGCATAAGATCCATTATGAAAAGGCTCAGTTCAAGAAGCACATGGCCAAGCTCAATGTTGAAGACATTCAAAACTTCAAGGTCATGATGCATGAGCTCAAGGAAGCATTCCACAAGAAACGTGAAGAAGCAAAAGGTTCTCGTGAGCGCATGAAGGATCTTGCTGCCAAATGTGTTCAGGGATACAATGAAGCTGAAAAGTGCAAGGCCTTGGGGCGACCAGGCATCAACCCACGAATGGCTGCCAAGAAGAAGAAGAAACCAGCTGTGGTAGAACCCGAAGCATCAAGGCAGGAAGAACATCACATTGTCTTCCCAGCCAGTATGACAGGCTCGAAGCCCAAGGTCCCCACAGTGGCTTCAGAACTGAAGAAAACAAGGGCGGCTGAAGCCGAAGCCAGAAAGCGCAAGACCAAAGCCACCACTGATGATGCTCCCCCAACCAAGAAACGGAAAACCAAGAAGAGAGACCGGGCTGCTCCCATAGAGCCCCTTGATGTCGAGCCAATCTCAGTGGCTCATCCTGTGTCTGAACATCGAGAGCGCCAGTTGATAGTTCATGAGCCTGCTTCCACAAAGGCTCCTGAAGCTAAAGACAATCCAGCTGTTGACCCCACCGCAGCTGAAGACATTGGTCCTCATGACAATGTTGAAGATGATGAAGTCCTTCCTCAGATCAAGCAAAATTTGGTATCATCTCCTGTGCTCACGCACAGCAAGCTCATCAGCATTGGTCGTCCTCTGACGCCAACTGCTCAGGATGCATCGTGGGCTGATCACCCATAACAACAAGACACCCCAAGTTCTCCCCAACCACAAGTACAAGATGACGATGACTTTGAGGCCCAGCCAACTCCATCTCCACAGGCGTCGCCAGCGTTACGCAGGCTTCACAAAGGATCAAGGCCCCAAGTCACTCCAACTGTGAACGTTTCTGAGTCTGAAGCCAAAATGGCTGAAGATATTCCGGATGCATCAGCCGATGAAGAAGAACCATGTGATGAAGACAGAGTTGCTACACCACCAATAATTCATGAAGTTGTTCTCGAGGAGAATGTGTCCGACCCTCCAGCTCCTGAAGTGGAGGTTACCCGTACTGAGGCAGCCACCAACATCAACACTGAAGCCAATGACGTTGTCATGGCTGAAGCTAATGTGGCGCCTGAAGCTAATGTGGTACCAGAAGTGCAAGCACCTGAAGCCAATGTGGCCCCTAAAGCCAATGCTGCACCAGATGTAATCATTCCTCCTGAAGCTATTGTGCCACTTGCAGCCCATGTCAATGACAATGCCAATGCTCATGTACCCCCTCCAAGACCTCATATTGTTGAGCTGGCATTTGATCGTGGTCAGCCTGTTATGGTCTGATGGCCCATTCTAGTTCCTCCACCTGCTGTGGGTCCACAATTTGACTATCATGTCGAGCACAGGCCTCAAGTCCAGAAGCCCAAGCCAAGACTTCCAAGATTCCCAGGCACTGCAACCTCACCCGGGGTCTTCAATGTGAATGGCTTCGTGGCACATAACACCTTCTTCAACAGCGCCAAGAACCCTTACTCCAAACCTCGCATTTCATCGGATCGGTTCTGGAGCTATCAGCAGCGCAGCTACTATTCATGTGTATTATACAATCAAGGGCGCATATTTCCACATATGTGTCTCGACACTGAAGCTATAGCTGGCCTGCCCTGTCTAGAAGAAGCATTGGATTGCTTCAGAGACACTGGACTCCTACAATTTGTCACAGACAAGGAACACTAGAATGAAGAGCTTCTGTTACAGTTCTATGCAACTCTTCACATTCGAGGCTACAACAGGGATCCAAAGACTTGGGTCCTTGAGTGGATGACAGGCGATGTCCATCATGAAGCCAAAGCTCTTGATATCATTGAGCTCACAGGCATGCCCACTCCTGGTGAATACTATGAACCAGGTTGTCAACAACACCAGAATGCTTTGGAGAGCATCTTTTAGAAGCCAGAGCCCAACATGAGCCAAATGCTGAGCATGATGAAGCATTTGCCTCACGACACTGAATACCCATCTGAATTCTTTGTTGAAGACCTAGAGTATCTGCCTCGCACCATTTATCATATCATCAGAAAAACTCTATGGCCTGTCAAAGGACATTCGTTTGCAGCGAAGCTTGAAGGAGCAATGAAGACTTTGGTTTTCTATATCTTCAATGGCATCAGCTTCAATGCTCAAGACTTCTTCATCAGGCAGTTGGCTGCATCTGGCTCCGACATTTTTGGTCTGAAGTTATATGCTCCATGGGTAATGTGTCTTATCAAGCTTCACTCTGCCTTCAACTATCAGTCGTCTGCGCGTAATCATCTTGTATTCTTGCCAGAGGTTGATCTATCTGTTGAAGCTATTTACCCAGAGCCTGCTAAGGATCCGATTTATCTTCACAATGTTGATCGTCAAAGCTTCACCCAGCCCATTGAAGGACTTCAGGCAGTCTCTCGTGTTTATCCCTTGGCTGGCAAGACACGTGCCCCTCGCGCTCAAACTGATGCCACTGAAAGCACCATTGCCCAAAAGCCTCGGAAGCGATCTCGTGTTCTCAATGACCGAGAGCTTCTCATCGCGCTATGTCAGAAACAGGATAAGCATCATGACTGGCTTAAGCGTCAGATGCAAAGCCTCTTAGTGGACGTCAATCGCATTCGCAATCTTGCCACCAAGAATGCCTTTGTTACACATGAAACCTGTCGGAGGTCTTGGAA
The DNA here is from genome assembly GCF_018294505.1 of Triticum aestivum. Classification (NCBI taxonomy): domain Eukaryota; kingdom Viridiplantae; phylum Streptophyta; class Magnoliopsida; order Poales; family Poaceae; genus Triticum; species Triticum aestivum. The sequence goes on from NC_057794.1 coordinate 358,517,150, forward strand.
GAGTTTGACATTACTTAGTGCTGAAGCTGATCTGCAAGACGATGGCTTCACAGAAAGATTCAAGTTTGACTCAAATCCTCCAAGAAATGCTCACTTGCGTCGGACTCCCTCACTTGAAGACTCTGACTATTCGTCCTCAGCTGCGACAGTGAATGCTAGAGTCATTGATGACCAAGATGATGCCACTTCACCACCTCCAACGTCAGCGCGCGTCAACACTGCACCAAGTTCTTCTGCACCACCGGACCTCAACGACGACCCTGCTGTTGTCAGGACCCCGATTCCATATCACATCGATCTAGCCGGTAACACCTCATATCACATTGCGGCCTCACGCACGGTAACCCATGGGTGTCGCCTTACCATGGCCTGGGACCGTTTGCGCCTTTTGGCTCACGTATATGATAGTATCGCTAGCATCCATATGATAGCGAACCCGGGCCGACATGGCTAGTCGTGAACCCAAAGCGGCACAGACCTATGGAGACAGGCATACATGAATCACATCGAACATGTCGGTCATCAGCGAGTGAATCCGGGCTGTAGGACTGGGCTAATAGGACTCCGGGGAACCCGGGCTGTAGCAGGCTAGGCAGGACTCCGGATGTCACCGCGTGACATTTCCCCGAAGGGACAGACATAGGAACGAGGTGAAACACATGCCGGCCAGTCAAGTGTCCAGAGCAGTAGTGCTGGGCTAGCAGGACTCTGGTGAACCGGGCTATAGCGGACTACTATCGCTTAGGAAGCACTAGACTACATTTCCCCATATGAGAGGCTGCCAAGGATAAACAACTAGATTGCCGGATCCCGCTCATACCGAGCATTTCAATCATACACACAATATGCCCGATATGAGTGCATACAACATGGCATCACAACAAAACTCTACAACTCAAGTACTTTATTTAAAGGCTCCAGAGAGCCATACATAACAAGTTCATACAGGTAGGCGTCACATGACCCAACACTCAAGTCATACAAGCATACAAGCACAAGCGGAAGTAAATAGTCTGAGTACAGATACTAGAAAGCAAGAAGGCTTCCGAAGCCTGTCTATCTACATAGGGCCCTCCATGGCCAGGATCACCGCCTGGGTGGCTAGTCACTCGTCGACATCAAGGTCTACATAAAACCCATCGGAGGGGGCGGTGTTGTCGTCTGAAAACAGTAATTAAGCAAACATGAGTACAAAGGTACTCAGCAAGTCTTACAACAGAACCTACTATACATGCTCATTCTCAAGAAGGTGGTGGAGTTATTGCAGCAAGCCAGCTTTGACTCTTGGCTAAGCTATCCTACGAGACTCCACTAGTAAAAATAGTTTTCGCACACGAGTCCACTACTCACCAACACAATACTCCACAGGGGATCCTCCCTCGACATCCTACGAGAGGGCCATCCTCGGTACTCACACTTATCTTGAGTCTTTTAGTAGTATCCATTAACTTGTCTATGAACTGTATAGGCAACCAAATAGTCCTTTACCGCGGACGCGGCTAATCGAATAGTTTTATACCCTGCAGGGGTGTACTTCGTCATACACGCTTTCACCACTTACCATCGTTTACATGACATGTACTCGGCAACCTTCAAGCGGAAGCCCAACGAGGGTGTCGGCCACGGCCTACCCAAACACTCAAGTCTCTAGTCCAGGTGTATCGCCTATCCAGGTTCCATCCGCAGGGAGTCCGGCCGAGGTTTCCACATACGACCCCAAACAATGTGAACAGGGTTCCCGAGACACCAAACGGGTGACTCGGTACACCGTGCCATGGTGTATCTACTGCAACATAGCCCACCCCTCGGGTCAGCGCTACGCACGGCCGCCAACACATAACTTACAAACACCAGAAACTATTTGCATCTCTTGGACAGAGTACTAGGGTGAATAAGAAGCCGAGAGGGTCCATTGGTTTCGGGCCCAATGTATGGTAGTAACTGCATCTTAAATCACACATAAAGATCTCAGTTCTTATGGACGGCCTCAATGAAACAACCCACCATGTACTCCTACATCGCCTCTCGTCGATACCTTTACCAAATCATGTTCATCACATCCCTCACATTACCGATATAACCATTTCACTCTAGCCCATCACCCAGATGGACCAGACCTGACACAACTCTAAGCATAGCAGGCATAGCAAGGTAGGAAACACATACATGGCTCAATCAACTCCTACACATGCTAGTGGGTTTCATCTAGTTACTGTGGCAATGACAGGTCATGTAGAGGATAAGGGTTCAACTACCGTAGCACACAGTAGTTTGAATCGCGTTGTCTTAATGCAGTAAACAAGAGCAGAAGCGAGAACATGGGTTTGTATCAGAATGATCAATGGTTGCTTGCCTGTTGTAGTGGTAGTAGGGTACTGCCCTTCAGACGGATACTCGGTGTTATCCTCGGAGGCAGAACCTACCATGAAAGGCACACCGAACATAATCAACACATGACAATATGCAACAATATGACGCATGCTATGACATGGCAAGATGAAAGTGTCTTGGCCTAATGCAAGCTAAAACAGAAGGGGATGAACTCATTTGAATCAAAGATTCAAATGTTAGCTCATTAAGCATAGCCTTATTAGTGCATTATCTTATTCTGCTTAAACAGCCAGGTTAACTTGTTTTGTCATGCATGAAACCATTACAGATGGATAGATTGAATTTTTCTGATCATTTTTCATATATAAATCTTTGCATTTGGAGCTATGGTTGATTTTCTATAATTTTTAGAAGTTTTGGCTATTTTCTGGAATTTCCTATATAAGAATAATTCCAGTAATTGAATTAATGCGTCAACATGACATAGGTGTGACATCAGTGGGTCAACTGGGTCGGCCAGGTCAAACCTGACTGGTGGGCCCTGTCTGTCAGTGACTCAGCTAATTAACAAAATTAAATTAACACTAATTAACTGTCAGTGGGGCCTGGGCCCACATGTCAGTGACTAAACTAATTAAAATTAGTTAAAACTAATCCTAAACTAATTAGCAGGCTGGCCCCACCTGTCATAGACTCAGGGGTCGACCTGGGCCCACACGGGGTCAAACAGAGTCAAACTCGCCGGCGTCTAGCCGCCGGCGAGGCCAGACGCGGCGGAGGGCTCGTGTTTTGCACTCCGGCAACCAAAAGGACGGCGGAGACCATCTACGTGTTGCGGGAAGTGAGCCGCGTCGAGTGGTGGCAGTAGCCGGAGCTGGGGTGGCCGAAAACGTCGTCGGCGACGAGTTTGGCGGCGGCCGGAGCTCAAGTAAGGTTGAACTAGTCACTAGGGGGCACGGGGAGGCGCGTGGTTTGGTGCGTTGAGCTCCTGGAGGTGCGGTAGGACTAGTGGACAGGGTGGCGCGGCCATTGGGTGGCCGGAGCCTCGTCGGCGACGAGCTCTGCGGCGGTGCATGCGGGTGAGCTACATGCGGTCGCTACGGGGCTCGAGAGAGAGAGAACGGAGAGGGTGGGGAGGTGGCTGAGCTCATGGGGGTCTCGTTGAGGCAGTCGGCGAGGTCGGGGATGAGCTGATGCGGCGGGGATAGCGAAGGGGATCTCCGGTGGCCGGAGTTGAGGACGAGCTCGGTGCAGCATCTCCGGGGCGAGCGAGCGCTCGGGGCTCGGCCTACTCGATGTAGTCGATGATGGCGGAGCTTCCTGGCATGACGAGGCAACGAATGGACGGCGGTGGCTGCGGTGGAGCTTGTCGGCGGCGACGGCTGCGCTGGGCAGGGAGATGTGAAGAGAGCCCGAGAGGGGGAGAGGCCACGGGGAGAGTGGGGAGAAAGAGAGGGAGACGTGGGCGTCGGCGGAAGCAGGAGGTGGCCGGCGTGTGGCCGCGGGCGCCGGCCACGCGCTCCTCGTCCTCCTGGCGAGAGGAGGAGGACGACTGGCATGAGCCAGTGGACTCGGCCGAGCCAGGTGGGCTGGTGGGCTGCGCCAGGTAAGTCCCTGTTCTTTCTCTCCTTTTCTGTTTATTTATTTATTTATTTATTATTTCTGTAACTTCAGGGCTTTATTTAAAATGCCAGGGCATTACCATAAATCATAAAATTAATCATGGCCACTGCTTAGAATATATCCAACAGCAAACATTTTAGTTTATGATTATTTGAGCATTTAAAATATTTTATAGCATTTAAATGCCCAAATGCAAATACCATAAGGATTAGTCCAATGACCTTAGATGTCCTAGAAAAATGTGCACCATTTTTGTCAAAGGTTTTAACCCAAAACAAAAAGGGTGGGCTTTTTAGAAGGGCATTTCAGGTTCATTGAAAAAGTTTTTAGTAAACCCTAGTTGTTCCAGGGGGGTGCTGGGGGTTCTGTCATCCCCATTTCAAATTTAAAAGGAATTTAAACATGATGCACACTCTAATGCTTGAACTAGCTAGGGTGTGACAGCTGTTTCGCCTGCTCCTCATGAGAACGAGTAGGTGCTCTATGTCTTCAAACCTTTTTGGTCCTTACTAACAAAAGGGGGAGAAGCATATGAGTTGATAGTCTTCAAACGGGTCCATATGGGTGGTTGCTTTACTTTTTGCTACTTTTTGCCAAGTGCTTACAACTCTCGCTTTTTGATACATTTGGTTCTTTGAGTTGTAACACTTAAACTCAATGGTCGTCTGCTACTTATTTGCTATTCTGTGATGCGATGATAAATTCCGCATGTGCGATGATAACTTCCGCACTTAGGTCATTTTGCAGACGTCCATTTTTCATTATGCATGTCATTATCTTCGTTATATCAAATCATGCATGATGAATTGTCATCATAAGTTGAAGAGGATCTCCACAAGTACAACCTGCCATGTGCATTTGCATTCTGAAAGCAAATTACTTATATGCACATCTTCAGGGGGAGCCTTTGCCACTTATGAAGACAATACCCTATCCTTTACAATTTCACATATTTTATTCCCCATTGAAAACTTCAACCAGTTTGTCATCAATCACCAAAAAGGGGGAGATTGTAAGTGCATCTAGTGCCACCCCTAGTTGGTTTTGGAGTATTAATGACAAACCTGGTTGAGGGACTAATGTGTTTGTGAGAATTGCAGGATAACACAGGTAGAAGTCCCTCATTGATTCGGTTTTTCTACCAGAGATGACCCCTAAAAATGTATGAAGACATTGAAGTCAAAGGTGGTATGTGAAGACATTCATATTGAAGACTATGACAAGAGAATACATCGCATGAAGACTATGGAGCGCGAGGACTTAGTTGTTTCGTGTTTCGTTTTCTTCTTTGTTGAGTCATAGGAACCGCCGTACTGTTAAGTGGGGTCCAAGTGAACCAGTCAGAATGACTGAAGTGATGCTTAACCAAAATCCTATGTCTTCGAGCGAAGACAATGAGAGCAAATCTTATCCAGAGCTGGATAAGACAGCTTTGCTTGTAGCCCAAGTAAAGTTGCCGTGTGTGTTTGAAATCTGACCGTTGGAACACGTGTCAGTTCCTTAGTGACCCAGGGTCATTTTGGACAAATCAGGTCGGGTTGCCTAGTGGCTATAAATAGCCTACCCCCTACAACCATAAAGGGTTGGCTGCTCAGAGTTAGTATACGACTTTTGTCGTTTGAGAGCAACCCACCTCGAAGCCTTTGAGAGAGAATTCCTTGCGAGGGCAAAGCCCTAAACACCCAGAGCCAAAGAGTGTTAGGCATCACTGAAGTCTTCATGTCTGTGTGATCTGAAGACTTATTACACTTGAGGACTGTGAATCCTCCAGCCGGTTAGGCGTCGCGTTCTGAGCATCCAAGAGTCATTGTGGATCGCTGGTGAACGAAGTCTGTGAAGGTTTGGAAGTCTACCTTGAATACTTACCAGAGTGATTGGGCGAGGACTGGGTGTCCTTAGCTCAAGGGGAATAAGGTGAAGACGCGGTCTTCTGAGTTGAATCTCAGCCTCCCTAACTAGACGTACAGTTGTCACAGCAACTGGAACTGGTCCAACAAATCATTGTCTTCAACGAGCCACTGGTTCTATCCTTCCCATCTCTTGATTTGCATATTGGTCCTTGTGAAGTCATTGCATGTTTGCAATATTTATTTGTCTTCACTGTGTGACTGATTGTTCTGATTGGCTTCATACTATCTTCCATCCTGATCTATACTGCCTAGCTGCTATTAGTCTTTGTGCTTTCATTTCATTGAACTTAGTGTAGTCTACCTTCCGCTGCATGGTAATAGGTTTATTTCTATCATTTGTCTTTGAAACTTCCATGTTTTGAAGACTTTCATAAAAATCGCCTATTCATCCCCCCCTCTAGTCGATCACTAGCACTTTCAGGCATCATGAATAGATTCAACAATATAGATATCACATACAACACTCTTTTCATGATGCACAAGCATAAAAGATTTATTACTCTTTATGGCATACATGTCATCATAATAATCATCATAGATAGCAACCTTATTGTCATAGTCAATTCAAACCTGAAAGCACAAGTGCTCCCTGGGTGATTTTGATAATTAATGACAACATATCTCTTGTTGGACTAATACTTTTACCTAGTATGTTTCAGACAAGTTCAACAAATTAAGTGGCATGAACTAAAGGATGTGGAACCCCTTCAAGATGCTAAGGACAGAGGATTAGCTCAAGCTTCAAGATCAAGACTCTACATTTTCTATTTTAGTGATCCAAGATCACATTGACTCTATAGGAAAAGCCAATACTATCAAGGAGGGATGAGGTGTTGCTTGATGAGGTTCTTGCTTCAAAGTGCTTAGTGATATGCTCCGAAACCCTCAACTACCTTCCCACATCCACATATGACCTAAACCAAAAGTCAAACTCGGCCCCATCGATTCTTTCTATCCAGCGCCACCGAGTTCAGATGTCATAGCCACTGCCACAAACCCTAGGCAAATCGGTTTCACCGATAGGGATCTCGGTCTCACCGAGATGGGATTGTAATCTCTATGTGTATGTCCATTACCAAAATCGGTCCCACCGAGATTGAGCAATCGGTACTACCGAGATTACAATGCAAACTTTCTGGTTAGCTTATTACCAAAATCAGTCCCACTGAGTTTGTGTAATCGGTCTCACCAAGTTTGCCTGACCAACTCTCTCGTTAGCTTATTACCAAAATCGGTTCCATCGAGTTTTTGTAATCGGTCTCACCGAGATTACGTTATGCCCTAACCCTAACCATATCGGTCCTACCGAGTTGCATCTCAGTCCCACCGAAAATCCTAACGGTCACTAGGTTTGCTAAATCGGTCCGGCCGAGTTTCTCAATTCGGTCTCACCGAGATTGGTAAATTATGTATAACGGTTAGTTTTTGTGTGGAGGCTATATATACCCCTCCACCCACTCTTCATTCGTGGAGAGAGCCATCAAAACATACCTACACTTCCAATACACATTTTCTGAGAGAGAACCACCTACTCATGTGTTGAGGCCAAGATATTCCATTCCCACCATATAAATCTTGATCTCTAGCCTTCCCCAAGTTGCTTTCCACTCAAATCTTCTTTCCACCAAATCCAAATCCTGTGAGAGAGAGTTGAGTGTTGGGGAGACTATCATTTGAAGCACAAGAGCAAGGAGTTCATCATCAACACACCATTTATTACTTCTTGGAGAGTGGTGTCTCCTAGGTTGGCTAGGTGTCACTTGGGAGCCTCCGACAACATTGTGGAGTTGAACCAAGGAGTTTGTAAGGGGAAGGAGATCGCCTACTTCGTGAAGATCTACCGCTAGTGAGGCAAGTCCTTCGTGGGCGATGGCCATGATGGGATAGACAAGGTTGCTTCTTCGTGGACCCTTCGTGGGTGGAGCCCTCGTGGACTCGCGCAACCAGTACCCATCGTGGGTTGAAGTCTCGATCAACGTGGATGTACAATAGCACCACCTATCGGAACCACGACAAAAACATCCGTGTCTCCAATTGCGTTTGAATTCTCCAAACCCTTCCCCTTACATTCTTGCAAGTTGCATGCTTTGCTTTCCGCTGCTCGTATACTCTTTGCATGCTTGCTTGATATGTATTGTGTTTGTTAAACTTGTGCCAAACTCCACTTCAACTTAAAGAAATTAAAAACTGCAACTTTTGGTACTTAGTGTCTAATCACCCCCCCCCTCTCTAGACACCTCTTCTCGATCCTTTCAATTGGTATCAGAGCGTTGGTCTCCATTGCCTTGGTTTAAACACCTTTGGAGGAAGATGGATGTGTCTACTTTGGGGAGTCTTAGACATAGAGTGCCTATTCTGGATGGAGAATATTTTCATGAGTGGAAAATGAAATGCTTGAGATTTTCAATGAATATCACTTGAACAAGTACATTGCTAGCCCTTGTGCACCTCATGTTGATCCCTTGCATCCCACACCCGAAGAGGATCTTGACATGATTCGCAATCTTAGAACCATCAATCTTATCATAAGAGGATTGCCCAAAAATTTGATTGCTAGTTTGCCTACTCTTGATTGTGCCTATACTATATGGAAATTTCTTGAGGAACGATTTCCAGATTATTCCTTGAAAAAATTAGAAGAAATTCTCCATAAGTCTATTGCTTTGAGTAAGATGAATTCTAGTGATCCTAGCTTTGGTGATTGTCTATTTGAGCTTACCAATCTCATGCGTGCCTTAGGAAATGTTGGGATCATTAGCGATATCATATTCGAAGCTATTAGAATTCATAAAGGTGACCATTGTGATGATCATTTGTCTAATGAATTACCCTCTCTAGGAATTGATCAATCACAAAATGATGTTGAACATGGATACTATGATGAGGATGATGATAGTGACTATGATCTCGATGATGCGATGAGACACTTTGGTCTTATGGAAAATCTTCATGGCTACATGGCTGGAGGAAAGGAATGGGTCCTTGATAGTGGATGTACTGATCATATGACCGGAGATAAAGACATGTTCCGTGAGCTTGCTGGAAATGATGGCCCTCGAAAGTATGTCACTTTGGTGATAATTCAGAGGGTAAGGTGGTTGGCCTTGGTAAGGTGGCCATCTCACATGATAGCTCCATACAAAATGTCATGCTCATTGAATCTATTGGCTACAACTTACTTTCAGTATCTAGACTTGCTGATTTCAGTTTCAATGTCCTATTTACTGAAGTAGACTGCCAAGTATTTTGTAGAGATAATCATAAAATGGTCTTTACGAGTATACGTAGAGGAGATCTTTACATTGTTGATTTCACTAAAAAGGCTCAACCTAGAACTTGCTTAATTGCTAAATCTTCTAAAGGCTGGTTGTGGCATAGAAGGCTAGGCCATGTGGGCATGCGAAACCTTGACAAACTCATTAAAGGAAATCATATCCTTGGCGTTAACGATGTCATATTTGACAAGGATAGACTTTGTAGTGCTTGTCAAGCAGGGAAACAAGTTGGAGGAAGTCATCGCACTAAGAACATCATGACCACAAGAAGACCACTCGAGCTACTTCACATGGATCTCTTTGGTCCAAATTCCTACAAGAGTCTCGGTGGTAACTCATTTGGTCTAGTCATAGTTGATGATTTTTCAAGATTTACATGGGTGTTCTTTCTTGATGACAAATCGCAGGTCCAAAAGATCTTCAAAAACTTTGCTAGGAAGGCCCAAAATCAATTTGACGTGAAGATCAAGAAGGTTTGGAGCGACAACGGAACAGAGTTCAAGAACGCAAATGTGGACACCTTTCTTGACGAAGAAGGGATTGCACATGAGTTCTCGGCTACGTGCACACCTCAACAAAATGGAGCCGTTGAGAGGAAGAACCAGACTCTTATCGAGATGGCAAGAACGATGTTTGACGAGTACAAGACGCCAAAACACTTTTGGGCGGAAGCGGTTGAGACAGCTTGTCATGCAACAAATCGCTTGTATCTTCACAAGCTACTCGGCAAGACGGCATATGAGCTCCTCACCGGAAACAAACCCCAAGTTGGATACTTTCGAGTATTCAGCTCGAAGTGCTACATTCTTGATAAGCATCGTCGTTCTAAATTTGCTCCTAAGTCTCGTAAAGGTTTCCTACTTGGTTATGGCTCAAACTCTCACACATACCGTGTCTACAACAATTTCACCCGAAAGGTTGAAGAAATGGTAGATGTGAAGTTTGATGAATCTAATGGCTCGCAAGTAGAGCAATTGCCAATTGATGTAGGAGACAAAGATCCCTCGGAAGCAATCCAAGACTTGTCTATTGGCAAGATTCGTCCAACGGAAGTGAAGGAGAGTCCCTCGTCCGTCCAAGTGGAAGCTTCAACCTCACGACAAGGTGAACCAAGAGTTGATACGGAAGCATCCACGAGTGGGACACACCAAGATGAAGAAAACGAGGAAGTGCACCAAGACGAACGTCAACAACCTCCTTCTCCACTGATACGTCTCCAATGTATCTATAATTTTTGATTGCTCCATGCTATATTATCTACTATTTTGGAATATATTGGGCTTTATTTTCCACTTTTATATTATTTTTGGGACTAACCTATTAACCGGAGGCCCAGCCCAGAATTGCTGTTTTTTACCTATTTCAGTGTTTCAAAGAAACGGAATATCAAACGGAGTCCACACGGAATAAAATATTCGGGAACGTGATTTTCTCACCGAACGTGATCCAGGAGACTTGGACCCTCCTCCAAGGAACAAAAGAGGCGGTCACGAGGGTGAGGGGCGCCCCCCTGCCTCGTGGGCCCCTCGTTGCTCCTCCGGCGTACTTCTTCCTCCTATATATACACACGTACCCCCAAACGATCAGAACAGGAGCCAAAAACCTAATTCCACTGCCGCAACTTTCTGTATCCATGAGATCCCATCTTGGGGCCTGTTCTGAAGCTCCGCCAGAAGAGGGCCGTCATCACGGAGGGCTTCTACATCATCATAGCCTCTCCGATGAAGTGTGAGTAGTTTACCTCAGACCTTCGGGTCCATAGTTAGTAGCTAGATGGCTTCTTCTCTCTCTTTGAATCTCAATACAAAGTTCTCCCCCTCTCTTGTGGAGATCTATTTGTTGTAGTCTTCTTTTTGCGGTGTGTTTGTTGAGACCGATGAATTGTGGGTTTATGATCAAGTCTATATATGAATAATATTTGAATCTTCTCTGAATTATTTTATGTATGATTGGTTATCTTAGCAAGTCTCTTCGAATTATCCGTTTGGTTTTGCCAACTAGATTGGTAGTTCTTGCCATGGGAGAAGTGCTTAGCTTTGGGTTCGATCTTGCGGTGTCCTTACCCAGTGACATAAGGGGCAGCAAGGCACGTATTGCATCGTTACCATCGAGGATAACAAGATGGGGTTTATTTCATATTGCATGAATTTATCTCTCTACATCATGTCATCTTGCTTGAGGCGTTACTCTATTTTTAACTTAATACTCTAGATGCATGCTGGATAGCGGTTGATGAGTGGAGTAATAGTAGTAGATGCAGAATCGTTTCGATCTACTTGTCACGGACGTGATGCCTATATACATGATCATGCCTAGATATTCTCATAACTATGCTCAATTCTGTCAATTGCTCAACAGTAATTTGTTCACCCACCGTAGAATACTTATGCTCTTGAGAGAAGCCACTAGTGAAACCTATGGCCCCCGGGTCTATTCTCATCATATCAATCTCCATCACTTTAATCTTGTTTTGCTTTTTACTTTGCCTTTACTTTTTACTTTGCATCTTTATACCAAAAATACCAAAAATATTATATCTATCAGATCTCACTCTCGTAAGTGACCGTGAAGGGATTGACAACCCCTAATTGCGTTGGTTGCGAGTAGCTATCATTTTGGTAGGTACGAGGGACTTGAGCGTGGCCTCCTACTGGATCGATACCTTGGTTCTCAAAAACTGAGGGAAATACTTACGCTACTCTGCTGCATCATCCCTTCCTGTTCGGGGAAAACCAACGCAAGCTCAAGACGTAGCAAGAAGGATTTCTGGCACCGTTGCCGGGGAGTCTACGCAAAAAGTCAACATACCAAGTACCCATCACAATCCCTATCTCTCGCATTACATTATTTGCCATTTGCCTCTCGTTTTCCTCTCCCCCCAATTCACCCTTGCCGTTTTATTCGCCCTCTCTCTCTCTCTATCCTCCCTCTCTGTTTGCCTCTTTTGCCCGTTTGCTTTTTGTTTGCTCGTGTGTTAGATTGCTTGTTTGTCGTGATGGCTCAAGATAATACCAAATTGTGTGACTTCACCAATACCAATAATAATGATTTCCTTAGCACTCCGATTGCTCCTCTTACCGATGCTGAATCTTGTGAAATTAATACTGCTTTGTTGAATCTTGTTATGAAAGATCAATTCGCCGGCCTTCCTAGTGAAGATGCCGCTACTCATCTGAATAGCTTCGTTGATTTATGTGAAACTATCATGAGAGCCACTTATGGATTGCCTACCAAAGATGGCAATACTTAGATCTATCCTCGCTTTTATGCCTAGTTAGGGGCGTTAAGCGATAGCGCTTGTTGGGAGGCAACCCAATTTTATTTTTATTCCTTACTTTTTGCTCCTGTTTAGTAATAAATAAATTATTTAGCCTCTGTTCTGGTTATTTTTTTGTGTTTAATTAGTGTTTGTTCCAAGTAGAACCATTGGGAAGACTTGGGGAAAGTCTTGTTGAACTTGCTGTAAAAAACAGAAACTTTAGCGCTCACGAGAAATGCTGTCATTTTTATTTGAAGAATGATATTTAGTTAATTCTTTTTGCAGATGATTAAAAAATAAATTCCTCACGTCCGGCAATTTATTTTAGAATTTTTGGGGTTCCAGATCTTGTGCTAGATACAGATTACTACAGACTGTTCTGTTTTTGACAGATTCTGTTTTTCGTGTGTTGTTTGCTTATTTTGATGAATCTATGGTTAGTAAAATAGTTTATAATCCATAGAGAAGTTGGAATGCAGTAGGTTTAACACCAATATAAATAAATAATGAGTTCATTACAGTACCTTGAAGTGGTCTTTTGTTTTCTTTCGCTAACGGAGCTCACGAGTTTTCTATTTTGAGTTTTGTGTTGTGAAGTTTTCAAGTTTTGGGTGAATTCTTTTGATGGATCATGGAACAAGGAGTGGCAAGAGCCTAAGCTTGGGGATGCCCATGGAACCCCCAATATAATCCAAGGACACCAAAAAGTCAAAGCTTGGGGATGCCCCGGAAGGCATCCCCTCTTTCGTCCACTTCCATCGGTAATTTACTTGGAGCTATATTTTTATTCACCAACATGATATGTGTTTTGCTTGGAGCGTCTTGTATTATTTGTGTTTTTGTGTCTTAGTATGCCACAATCATCCTTGCTGTACACACCTTTTGAGAGAGTCATACATGAATTAAAATTTGATAGAATACTCTATGTGCTTCACTTATATCTATTGAGCTAAGTAGTTTTGCTCTATGTACTTCACTTATATCTATTGAGCTAAGTAGTTTTGCTCTATGTGCTTCACTTATATATTTTGAGCGTTATAATTTTGCTCTATGTGCTTCACTTAGATCTTTTAGAGCACGGTGGTGGATTTGTTTTAAAGAAACTATTAATCTCTCATGCTTCACTTAAATTATTTTGAGAGTCTCTTAATAGCATGGTAATTTGCTTAATAATAATATGCTTGGTATTCAAGATTTGTGAAACTTTCTTTTGAGTGTGTTGGATACTAAGAAAATATTGAAGCATGATAATTGTTTTGAGATATGGAGGTGATAATATTAAAGTCATGCTAGTTGAGTAGTTGTGAATTTAAAGAATACTTGTGTTAAAGTTTGTGATTCCCCTAGCATGCACGTATGGTGAACCGTTATGTGATGAAGTCGGAGCATGATTTATTTATTGATTCTCTTCCTTATGAGTGGCGGTCGGGGACGAGCGATGGTCTTTTCCTACCAATCTATCCCCCTAGGAGCATGCGCGTAATACTTTACTTTGATAACTTCTAGATTTCTGCAATAAGTATATGAGTTCTTTATGACTAATGTTGAGTCCATGCATTATACGCACTGTAACACCCCGGATATGATTTACCTAATATGTAATCCAACTCTTGTCGTTTTTGGCGTTAAGTTATTTTATTTCCTCGGGTTCAGGTTTTTGTCTCCGTGTGTTGTTGTCGTTGTCATGCATCTCTTATCATGTCATCATGTGCATTGCATTTGCATACGTGTTCATCTCAAGCATCCGAGCATTTTCTCCGTTGTCCGTTTTGCATTCCGGCGCTTCGTTCTCCTCCGGTGGTCTTTTCTACCTTTCTTTCGTGTGTGGGGGTTAAACATTTCCGGATTGGACCGAGACTTGCCAAGCGGCCTTGGTTTACTACCGGTAGACCGCCTGTCAAGTTTCGTACCATTTGGACTTCGTTTGATACTCCAACGGTTAACCGAGGGACCGAAAAGGCCTCGTGTGTGTTGCAGCCCAAGACCCTTCCAATTTGGCCCAAAACCAACCAAAACCCTCTCCATCATCTAGAGCGTTCGATCACGATCGTGTGGCCAAAAACCGCACCTCATTTGGACACTCCTAGCTCCCTCTATGCCTATAAATATCTCCCCCATTCGAAATCCCGGTTGAAACCCTAGATCCACTCCATCCGCCGCCGCCGGACAAAAATCGCCAAGCCGGACATTGTCCGACCCGCGCCGCCGCCGCCACGTGTCAGCCGCCCGTTGGTCGCGCCGCCGCCCCACTTCATCGCCGCCGCCGGCTCGGGAGGCCCAGGACGGGCCCTCAAGGCCCATCGCCTCTCACCGCCGCCTGCCTCCTCTTCCCCGAGGCCGGCCACGTCGCCGGTCGCCGCCGCCGACGCGCCCCCGCGCCGGAGCGAGCTCGCCGCCTCCTCCATGCCCGCGCCTCCTCCAGCCGCCCGCTTCCATCTCTGGCAAATCGAGCTCCGGTGCCGTCGATCCTCAGGAGGCGCGCATGAACAGTACCCCGATCCGGATCTAGATCTAGGATAATTGCCTCGGTTGACTTTCCTCCCGTAACCCTAATAATTTTCTTTTTTATCATGCTATATCTCCTCATTCGTAGATCTGTTTTGGGCGTATAGCATATCAAAATGTTTGCCTCAGAGAGCACATCATTTCATCTCATTGCATCATTTTCATTTGAGTTCATCTTGGTGCCCGAAATGCTGTTGGAAGAGTGCTATTTGAGTTAATTGTCAGATCTGCTGCTCCAGATAGCTATTTGTTATTTTTTCCATGATTAATGTGTGCATGATATGCCCCTGAGCTCTACATATGTTTTGTTATATGCTTTGTCATCTTTCCAGATGTGCCATCCATATATTTTTGTGATTTGTGTGGTGACTAGAACAAACTTGCAAAGTGGTGCATTCGTTAATGCTGATTTCAGGGACTTAGCAATTCCACTAAGTCCTTGATCTGTTTTTATCAATATGCCATATGTTCATGTCGTTTCCTAGTTATCCGTGCCTCTTTTGAGGATGATCAGTAAGGATTATTTGTTAATCTTGTAGTGCTCTTTCCATCCATGTCTTTGTTTGCAATTATGGAGCACCCTAGCTTGAGTCAATCGAGCTCTACTTTTGCTATTTCGTGAATCTGGGCAGATTGTCTACTTGTTAGCAATTTTGCCGAGGATGTTGTAGTTGATTCGTGCATGCTATGTTATTGTTCTTGCCATGTCTAGCTTGTATAATGTGTATTTTTGATGGATGTATGCTTAGATTGTCATGACTTGCTCTGTAGTGAGTGCATCGAGCTCGTAAACATGCCTACTTGATATTTATTTTGCATGCTCCAGTTTTTCACTAAGTCTGTGATCTGTTTAAGTTTTTGCCATGTTCACATGCTTGCAATTGTGTTTTACGATCCCTTTTGGTTCAAGGTCACTAAGGGACTTTTGTTAAGTTCTTTGAGTAGCTCCATGCCATACCTTACTTTGCCATGTTAAGTTCCTGTAGCTTATAGTTTTCATGCTCCAAAGTGTGCTACCTGATCTGAAATTCCAGAAAAGTGTTAATTTCACCAAGTCTGAGATCTGTTTACCAATTGCACTTTTGCCATGCTTGTTTGAACCTGTTAATGGATGAATTGGACGTAGCTCAGTGTTCGTATTTTGTTAAGCATCATGAGTGGATCCCTGCCATGTATTTTGTTGCCATGTTTGGGTGCTGTAGCATGTTTGTCTTGTTGCATTTAGATGGCTACTTGTTGTATATCGCAGACCGGTGCCATATTTGATTTGCTTGCCATTTCCAAACCGTGTCTCCGATACCGGTGTTCTTTATATCGAATTCAACCGAGATCACCTCACTTTTCCAGTGGCACACTTGGATTTCCAAGTTGAGGCCAAGTTCATTCATTCCTTGTCAAATCTTGCATATGCATCACATATCGCATCCCGCATAGCATACCATGTTTGCATCATGTGTTTGAGCTTTGCACGTGGTTGATTGTGTCCTTTTGCTTGTTTGTCTTATTTGGGTAGAGCCGGGAGACGAGTTCGCTAACGAGGAGCCCGTTGAGTTTGCTTTCGAGGATCCAGTCAACTCTGACAACTTTGCAGGCAAGATGATCATACCCTCGAAATCACTTCTATCTTTGCTTTGCTAGATGCTCGCTCTTTTGCTATGCCTATGCTATGATGCCTACCACTTGCTTATCATGTCTCCCAAATTGCCATGTTAAACCTCTAACCCACCATGTCCTAGCAAACCGTTGATTGGCTATGTTACCGCTTTGCTCAGCCCCTCTTATAGCGTTGCTAGTTGCAGGTGAAGATTGGAGACCATTCCTTGTTGGAACATTGTTCACTTGTTGGGATATCATTATATTATCTTATTATCTTAATGCATCTATAAACTTGGTAAAGGGTGGAAGGCTCGGCCTCTCGCCTAGTGTTTTGTTCCACTCTTGCCGCCCTAGCTTCCGTCATATCGGTGTTATGTTCCTGGATTTTGCGTTCCTTACGTGGTTGGGTGATAATGGGAACCCCTTGACAGTCCGCCTTGAATAAAACTCCTCCAGCAATGCCCAACCTTAGTTTTACCATTTGCCACCTAGCCTTTTCCCTTGGGTTTCGCGAACTCAAGGGTCATCTTTATTTTAAACCCTCGGGCCAGTGCTCCTCTGAGCGTTGGTCCAACCTAGAGCACCGTGCGGGGCCGTCCCTTGGCAACTTGGGTTACATTGGCTCCCGTACGCTTAGCTTATCCGGTGTGCCCTGAGAACGAGGTATGTGCAGCTCCTATCGGGATTTGCCGGCACAGCGGGTGGTGTTGCTGGACTTTTTTTACCATTGTCGGAGTTGTCTTGTAGAACCGCGATGCCGAGTCTGATCGGAATGTCTCGGGAGGAGGTATATCCTTCGTTGACCGTGAGAGCTTGTCATGGGCTAAGTTGGGACTCCCCTGCAGGGTTTTGAACTTTCGAAAGCCGTGCCCGCAGTTATGGGCAGATGGGAATTTGTTAATATCCGGTTGTAGATAACTTGAACCTTAACTTAATTAAAATGAATCAACTGTGTGAGTTACCGTGATGGTCTCTTCTCGGTGGAGTTCGGGAAGTGAACACGGTGTTGGAGTAATGCTTGTCGCAGGATGTTCTTTAGTTATTCATTCGTGCTTTGCCTTCTCTTCTCGCTCTCTTTTGCGAACAGGTTAGCCACCTTATATGCTAGTCGCTTGCTGCAGCTCCACATATTACCTTGCCTTACCTATAAGCTTAAATAGTCTTGATCGCGAGGGTGCGAGATTGCCAAGTCCGTGTGACTCACAGTTTACTTCCAAACCAGATGCAGGGCCTGATGACTCCATTCCAGATGACGCGCTTGAGCTCAAGTGGGAGTTCGACGAGGACTCACGCCGTTACTATGTGTCTTTCCCTGATGATCAGTAGTGGAGCCCAGTTGGGGCGATCGGGACCATGTCGCATGTTGGGTTGATCTTGTATTTTGGCACCGTAGTCGGGCCATGAGTGATTGGTTGATGTAATGCTAATTATGTACTTTGTTTGACATGGCGAGTGTAAGCCAACTATGTACCTTCCCCTTTTATTATCTATATTACATGGGATGTTGTGAAGATTGCCTTACTGGCGACATTGCTTTCAATGCGGTTATGCCTCTAAGTCGTGCTTCGACACGTAGGAGATATAGCCGCATCGAGGGCGTTACAAGTTGGTAAACAGAGCCTTCCCCGACCTTAGGAGCCCCCACTGATTGGTCGTTTTTAGCAGCCGTTGTTGAGTCTAGAAAAAATGTTTTGAGTCATTAGGAATTATATATCAGAGAGTTTAGGAATTCTTTTTACTCCCGAGTCCCTTCATCGCTCTGGTAATTCATCCTGGTGTAGAGTTTTGACTCTTCTCTTCTCAAATTTCACTAAAAAAAATTAGGATCACGCGGGTATCTTGGAATCGTTCCGATGGATTTGTGACGAGAACATTGTTCTTGGTGCCTCCTGTCATTTAGGGGTTGTGGCAGTGTCCCGGGGAGTTGAGCTCTGAGGTGTTTTCGTCACAATTTTATCGTTGCAGTTCTGGAATACCTGAGTTTAGTATGCCGACATCGAAAATATCTTTTATGCAGTTGTTGGTGAGATAACCTCGACGCCACCCAGTACTGGGGCAGGAGTTCGGGAGTATTGCCATAACTTGTATAACGAATGCTTTTCGAAGGTTGAGGTAGATGGTTTCCGAAGTTTTCTCGGTTATGTGTTGAAGGATGGATACAGCTGGATGTAGGATTTGCTAGATTTGGGTGAGATATTATGCTTCCCCTGTATCCCCAACACCTGATTGCATAACCGGAAAGGTTCGGGAGTTTCATAGGTGGGAATTCTTGTAGCTCTAGCTCTTCTTCCATGGATATTTGGTTTGAGATTGGGATTTCTTACCGAGTATTCGTTCTTATTCCGTACCTTGTTGATTTATTCCTCTACCTAAATTCTAAGTGGTTTCTCAATTTATGGATATGTGACCATTTCAATTGGAATGCATTCGTTCATTTTGTTCGGATGTGAAGGCGATATGTTGCAATTTCATTCTGTTGGATTCAGCTTCAATATTTGTCTATCAATGTGCTAATGGATGTCAACCTCTTCAGGATGGCTCCTCCAACGCGCACGACTCCGAATCCTGATCCGCCACCACCTCCCCCTCCTTCAGAGGCATGGAAAGTTGTGATGGCTGCAACCAATGCAAACACGCAGTTGATCATGCAAATTCTTCAAGAGCGCAACCAAACGAACCAAGGCAACCAAGGCAACAATCAGAATCACTTTGCTACACTCAACCAGTTCCTTGCTAACGGTCCAAAGACCTTCAGCAATTGTGTTGAGGCAACTGATGCTGACGATTGGCTCGTGGACTTATGCAAGCATTTCGAGTGCAGTAATGTCAGGCCTGAGGACTTTGTCAAGTTCGTTTCCTTCCAACTCAAAGACCAAGCTGCAGAATGGTTCCAGCAGTACAAGGATTCTAGAGGAGGCCGTGTGATTACCTGGGATGAATTCCTTCAAGACTTCAAAGCTCATCATATTCCTCAGAGCGTGGTTGAAAGCAAGCGTGAGGAATTCCGCAACCTGAAGCAAGGCTCTATGTCTGTCTATGACTACAACAAGTTGTTTCAGAAGCTCGCCCGCTTTGCTAAGCAGGACGTCCCTGACGAGAGGAGCATGATATACCAGTTCAGGGGTGGTCTCAGAGAAGAAATTCAACTAGCTCCTTTTCTCTTTGAGCCCTTGAGGTACGATGAGTTCTACAACATGGCATTGAAGCAAGAGGCTGCTCAACTGAAGTGTGATGCTTCCAAGAAGCGAGTTAGAGATGCTACTCCTTCTTCCTCTACTCAAGTGGCCAAGCAGCAGAAGTATTGGCTTCCTCCTCCTCTATTCCGTCAGCCGTATCAGAAGAGCAAAGGTGGCAGTGGATTTTCCCACCCACCCAACCCTGGCTTTCATAACAAGACTTCGTCTCAAGCTCCAAGATCGAGTGCTTCGTATCACCGTCCACTTTCAGAGGTCACGTGCAACAAGTGCCAACAGAAGGGTCACTATGCCAACAAATGCTTCAATCATAGGCGTCTCCCTCCTCCTCCTCCTGTGAGATCGGCAAGTACAGCTGTGGTCAAGCATAACCCCAAGCATGCCAAGGTCAACTTGTTGAATGCAGCTCAGGCAGAGGACTCGTCAGATGTCATCATGGGTAACTTTCCAGTTAACTCTTTTCCCGCAAAACTTCTTTTTGACACTGGTGCATCGCATTGTTTCATGTCAAGATCATTTGTTTCCAAGCATGACTTCGTTTCGCAAATGTTGGGTAAACCTATGGGAGTGGTTTCTCCGGCTAAGTCTATGAGGGCTACTTCAATAGTCCTGGATGTTTCTATCATGATGGGTGATTTCAAGTTTCTGGCTTCTCCAATGGTCCTTGGTAACTCGGATATTGATCTTATTCTCGGAATGGATTGGCTTTCTAAGCACAAGGCTCAGCTTGATTGTGCTGCCAGGTAGATTCAATTGACTCATTCGTCTGAGGATGTAATTGTCTTTGCCGCTAATGACGATACAATCCGTCTGTTTTCTCTCAATGAGAAGGGTGAACTGGATGCCATCTCGCAAATTCCAGTCGTTTGTGAATATCAAGACGTCTTTCCAGAAGAGCTTCTAGGAATGCCTCCGCACCGGCCAGTTGAATTCGTCATCGATCTTGAGCCTGGCACGGAACCAGTTTGCAAGCGTCCTTACAAGCTCGGACCTGAAGAGTTGAAGGAGCTGAAGAAGCAACTCGATATTCAAGAGCGAATGGGTCTCATCTGACCTAGTTCCTCTCCGTGGGGTTATGGAGTACTCTTTGTGAAGAAGAAGGATGGAACGGACCGACTTTGTGTTGACTACCGTCCATTGAACAAGAAGACTATCAAGAACAAGTACCCACTTCCCAACATCAACGAGCTGTTCGAACAACTCAAAGGTTCCCAAGTATTCTCCAAGCTGGATCTCCGTATGGGTTATCACCAGATTCGAATCCATGAGCAAGATATTCCCAAGACGGCTTTCAGAACAAGCTATGGTTCATATGAATACACTGTCATGTCTTTTGGCCTCGTCAACGCTCCTCCGACTTTCTCTCGCATGATGAACTTCATCTTCAACGCCTGCACCAATGACTTCGTTTTGGTCTATCTCGACGACATTCTGGTCTTTTCGAAGAACAAGGAAGATCATGCCAAGCACTTGCGTTTGATGCTTGATAAGCTCAGGGAACACCAGTTCTACGCCAAGTTCTCAAAGTGCGAATTTTGGCTTGATGAGGTTCTTTATCTTGGGCATACCATCTCTACCAAGGGCATTGCGGTGAATCCTGAGAAGGTGTCTGCAATTGTGAATTGGGAACCGCCTCGGAACGTGAAGCAACTCCATAGCTTCCTCGGTCTCGCAAGCTACTGTCGAAGGTTCGTTGAGAACTTTTCTAAGATCACGAAGCCTCTCTCAAATCTTCTCCAGAAGCACGTCAAGTACGTTTGGTCTCCGGAATGTGACATTGCTTTCAACACTTTGAAAGAGAAATTGGTCACTGCTCCAGTTCTGACTCCTCCTGATGAATCCAAACCGTTCGAGGTCTTCTGCGATGCCTCTCTCCAAGGTCTTGGTGCAGTGTTGATGCAAGAGAAGAAAGTTGTGTCTTATACCTCTCGCCAGTTGAAGCCCAATGAGAAGAACTACCCCACTCATGACCTCGAGTTGGCGGCAGTTGTGCATGCTCTTTTGACTTGGAGACATCTCTTATTGGGAAGAAAAGTGGACATCTTCACTGACCACAAGAGTCTCAAGTACACCTTCACTCAGCCTAATCTCAACCTCAGGCAAACTCGATGGGTCGAAATGATTCAAGAGTATAATCCAAGTATCGAGTATACTCCAGGCAAGGCCAATGTGATTGCTGACGCATTGAGCAGGAAGGCTTATTGCAACAGTCTGATTCTCAAGCCTTATCAACCCGAGCTTTGTGAAGCTTTCCGCAAACTCAATCTGCAAGTTGTTCCTCAAGGTTTCCTCGGCAACCTTCAAGTCTCTCCTACCTTGGAAGACCAGATTCGCCAAGCTCAACTTCTTGATGCTATGGTGAAGAAGGTGAAGATTGGGATTGCCAAGAGTCAACCCAAGTACAAGTGCTACCGCCTTGATGACAAGGATACTCTATTCTTCGAGGATCGTACTGTTGTGCCCAAAGGTGACCTTCGTAAAGTGATCATGAAAGAGGCTCACAATTCTCTCCTCTCCATCCACCCTGGGAGCACGAAGATGTATCAGGACCTCAAGCAGGCTTATTGGTGGACTCGAATGAAGCGCGAGATTGCTCAGTTTGTGAATGAATGTGATGTCTGCAGAAGAGTGAAGGCAGAACACCAAAGGCCAGCTGGTCTCCTCCAACCTCTTGCCATTCCAGAATGGAAGTTTGACCACATTGAGATGGACTTTGTGACTGGGTTTCCAAAGTCCAAGCGCGGCAATGATGCTATATTCATTATCATCGACAAACTCACTAAAGTGGCTCACTTTCTGCCTATCAAATAGTCAACCACTGCAGCTCAATTGGCGGAGCTATATACCTCTCGGATTGTCTCGCTGCACGGTGTTCCACAGGTGATCTCTTCAGACCGTGGCAGCATCTTTACCTCTAAGTTTTGGGATTCTTTTCAAAAGGCCATGGGCACAAACATCCGCGTCAGCACAGCTTTCCATCCTCAAACTAGCGGTCAAGTCGAGCGTGTCAACCAGATTCTTAAAGATATGCTCAGGGCTTGTGTGATCTCCTTCGGCATGAAGTGGGAAGATTGTCTTTCATATGCTGAATTCTCCTAAAACAACAGTTTTCAAGCAAGTTCGGGCAAGGCCCCATTCGAAATCCTGTATGGCAGGAAGTGCTGTACCCCTCTCAACTGGTCTGAAACCAGTGAACGTCAACTTCTGGGAAATGACTTAATCACAGAGGCAGAGGAAATGTGCAAAGTCATTCGAGATAACCTCAAAGTAGCGCAATCGCGCCAGAAGAGCTACTATGATAGTAAGCATCGTGATTTGGCTTTCGAGATCGGAGATCATGTTTACCTCCGCGTCTCTCCTATGAAAGGTACTCGTCGCTTCGGTATCAAAGGGAAGCTTGCCCCTAGATACGTGGGACCTTTCAAGATCGTCTACAAGAGAGGCGATCTCGCCTATCAACTCGAGCTTCCTTCAAACTTTGCAAATGTGCATGACGTGTTCCATGTCTCTCAGCTCCGCAAGTGCTTCAAGACTCTTGAACGCACCATCAACTTCGAAGACATTGATCTCCAAGAAGATCTCTCTTATCGTGAGCACCCCATTGCTATTCTTGAAGAGACTGAACGCAAGACTCGCAATAAGTCAATCAAATTCCTCAAAGTCAAGTGGTCACACCATTTCGACCGTGAAGCCACCTGGGAACGCAAGGATCACCTCCGTTCTGAGTACCCGGCGTTCTTCCAGTCCTAGATCTGGGGACGAGATCCTTTCATAGTGGTGGAGTGTTTTAACACCCTGGATATGATTTACCTAATATGTAATCCAACTCTTGCCATTTCCGGCGTTAAGTTATTTTATTTCCTCGGGTTTGGGTTTTTTTGTCTCCGTGTGTTGTTGTCATTGTCATGCATCTCTTATCATGTCATCATGTGCATTGCATTTGCATACGTGTTCATCTCATGCATCCGAGCATTTTCCCCGTTGTCCGTTTTGCATTCCGGCGCTCCGTTCTCCTCCGGTGGTCTTTTCTACCTTTCTTTCGTGTGTGGGGGTTAAACATTTCCGGATTGGACCAAGACTTGCCAAGCGGCCTTGGTTTACTACCGGTAGACCGCCTGTCAAGTTTCGTACCATTTGGACTTCGTTTGATGCTCCAATGGTTAACCGAGGGACCGAAAAGGCCTCATGTGTGTTGCAGCCCAACACCCTTCCAATTTGGCCCAAAACCAACCAAAACCCTCTCCATCATCTAGAGCGTTCGATCATGATCACGTGGCCGAAAACCGCACCTCATTTGGACACTCCTAGCTCCCTTTATGCCTATAAATATCTCCCCCATTCGAAATCCCGGTTGAAACCCTAGTTCCACTCCATCCGCCGCCGCCGGACAAAAATCGCCGGGCCGGACATTGTCCGACCCGCGCCGCCGCCGCCACGTGTCAGCCGCCCGTTGGCCGTGCCGCCGCCGGCCCGGGAGGCCCAGGACGGGCCCCCGAGGCCCATCGCCTCTCACCGCCGCCTACCTCCTCTTCCCCGAGGCCGGCCACGTTGCCGGTCGCCGCCGCCGACGCACCCCCGCGCCGGAGCAAGCCCGCCGGTGCTCGCCCCGCCGCCCGCCGGCGCCCGCGCCTCGCCCCTCGTCGGCTGGCGCCGCCAACCGGCACCTCCTCCACGCCTCCTCCGGCCGCCCGCTTCCATCTCCGGCAAATCGAGCTCCGGTGCCGTCGATCCTCGAGAGGCGCGCATGAACAGTACCCCGATCAGGATCTAGATCTGGGATAATTGCCTCGGTTTACTTTCCTCCCGTAACCCTAATAATTTGCGTTTTTATCATGCTATATCTCCTCATCCGTAGATCCGTTTTGGGCGTATAGCATATCAAAATGTTCGCCTCAAAGAGCACATCATTTCATCTCATTGCATCATTTTCATTTGAGTTCATCTTGGTGCGCGAAATGCTATTGGAAGAGTGCTATTTGAGTTAATTGTCAGATCTGCTGCTCCAAATAGCTATTTGTTATTTTTGCCATGATTAATGTGTGCATGATATGCCCCTGAGCTCTACATATGTTTTGTTATATGCTTTGTAATCTTTCTAGAGGTGCCATCCATATATTTTTGTGATTTGTGTGGTGACTAGAACAAGCTTGCAAAGTGGTGCATCCGTTAATGCTGATTTCAGGGACTTAGCAATTCCACTAAGTCCTTGATCTGTTTTTATCAATATGCCATATGTTCATGTTATTTCCTAATGATCCGTGCCTCTTTTGAGGATGATCAGTAAGGATGATTTGTTAATCTTGTAGTGCTCTATCCATAAATGTCTTTGTTTGCAATTATGGAGCACCCTAGCTTGAGTCAATCGAGCTCTACTTTTGCTATTTCGTGAATCTGGGCAGATTGTCTACTTGTTAGCGATTTTGCCGAGGATGTTGTAGTTGATCCGTGCATGCTATGTTATTGTTCTTGCCATGTCTAGCTTGTATAATGTGTATTCTTGATGGGTGTATGCTTAAATTGTCATGACTTGCTCTGTAGTGAGTGCATCGAGCTCATAAATATGCCTACTTGATATCTGTTTTGCATGCTCCAGTTTTTCACTAAGTCTGTGATCTGTTTAAGTTTTTGCCATGTTCACATGCTTGCAATTGTATTTTATGATCCCTTTTGGTTCAAGGTCACTAAGGGACTTTTGTTAATCTCTTTGATTAGCTCCATGCCATACCTTACTTTGACATGTTAAGTTCCTGTAGCTTATAGTTTTCATGCTCCAAAGTGTGCTACCTGATCTGAAATTCCAGACAAGTGTTAATTTCACTAAGTCTGAGATTTGTTTACCAATTGCACTTTTGCCATCTTGTTTGAACCTGTTAATGGATGAATTGGACGTAGCTCAGTGTTCGTATTTTGTTAAGCATCATGAGTGGATCCCTGCCATGTATTTTGTTGCCATGTTTGGGTGATGTAGCATGTTTGTCTTGTTGCGTTTAGATGGCTACTTGCTGTATATCACAGACCGGTGCCATATTTGATTTGCTTGACATTTCCAAACCGTGTCTCCAATTCCGGTGTTCTTTATATCGAATTCAACCGAGATCACCTCACCTTTCCAGTGGCACACTTGGATTTCCAAGTTGAGGCCAGGTTCATTCATTCCTTGTCAAATCTTGCATATGCATCACATATCGCATCCCGCATAGCATACCATGTTTGCATCACGTGTTTGAGCTTTGCACATGGTTGATTGTGTCCTTTTGCTTGTTTGTCTTGTTTTGGTAGAGCCAGGAGACGAGTTCGCTAACGAGGAGCCCATTGAGTTTGCTTTTGAGGATCCAGTCAACTCTGACAACTTTGCAGGCAAGATGATCATACCCTCGAAATCACTTCTATCTTTGCTTTGCTAGATGCTCGCTCTTTTGCTATGCCTATGCTACGATGCCTACCACTTGCTTATCATGTCTCCCAAATTGCCATGTCAAACCTCTAACCCACCATGTCCTAGCAAACCATTGATTGTCTATGTTACCGCTTTGCTCAACCCCTCTTATAGCGTTGCTAGTTGCAGGTGAAGATTGGAGACCGTTCCTTGTTGGAACATTGTTCACTTGTTGGGATATCATTATATTATCTTGTTATCTTAATGCATCTATAAACTTGGTAAAGGGTGGAAGGCTCGGCCTCTTGCCTAGTGTTTTGTTCCACTCTTGCCGCCCTAGCTTCCGTCATATCGGTGTTATGTTCCCGGATTTTGCGTTCCTTACGCGGTTGGGTGATAATGGGAACCCCTTGACATTCCGCCTTGAATAAAACTCCTCCAGCAATGCCCAACCTTGTTTTTACCATTTGCCACCTAGCCTTTTCCCTTGGGTTTCACAGACTCAGGGTCATCTTTATTTTAAACCCCCGGGCCAGTGCTCCTCTGAGCGTTGGTCCAACCTAGAGCACCGTGCGGGGCCGTCCCTTGGCAACTTGGGTTACGTTGGCTCCCGTACGCTTAGCTTACCCGGTGTGCCTTGAGAACGAGATATGTGCAGCTCCTGTCGGGATTTGTCGGCACAGTGGGTGGTGTTGCTGGACTTGTTTTACCATTGTCGGAGTTGTCTTGTAGAACCGGGATGTCGAGTCTGATCGGAATGTCTCGGGAGGAGGTATATCCTTCGTTGACCGTGAGAGCTTGTCATGGGCTAAGTTGGGACTCCCCTGCAGGGTTTTGAACTTTCAAAAGCCGTGCCCGCGGTTATGGGCAGATGGGAATTTGTTAATATCCGGTTGTAGATAACTTGAACCTTAACTTAATAAAAATGAATCAACTGTGTGAGTTACCGTGATGGTCTCTTCTCGGCGGAGTCCG
Source organism: Triticum aestivum (assembly GCF_018294505.1). Taxonomy (NCBI): domain Eukaryota; kingdom Viridiplantae; phylum Streptophyta; class Magnoliopsida; order Poales; family Poaceae; genus Triticum; species Triticum aestivum. The sequence continues at coordinate 358,544,194 of NC_057794.1, forward strand.
GGAAGTGAACACGGTGTTGGAGTAATGCTTGTCGCAGGATGTTCTTTAGTTATTCGTTCGTGCTTTGCCTTCTCTTCTCGCTCTCTTTTGCGAACAGGTTAGCCACCTTATATGCTAGTCGCTTGCTGCAGCTCCACATATTACCTTGCCTTACCTATAAGCTTAAATAGTCTTGATCGCGAGGGTGCGAGATTGCTGAGTCCCTGTGACTCACAGTTTACTTCCAAACCAGATGCAGGGCCTGATGACTCCATTCCAGATGACGCGCTTGAGCTCAAGTGGGAGTTCGACGAGGACTCACGCCGTTACTATGTGTCTTTCCCTGATGATCAGTAGTGGAGCCTAGTTGGGGCGATCGGGACCATGTCGCATGTTGGGTTGATCTTTTATTTTGGCACCGTAGTCGGGCCATGAGTGATTGGTTGATGTAATGCTATTTATGTACTTTGTTTGACGTGGCGAGTGTAAGCCAACTATGTACCTTCCCCTTTTATTATCTATATTACATGGGATGTTGTGAAGATTGCCTTACTTGCGACATTGCTTTCAATGCGGTTATGCCTCTAAGTTGTGCTTCGACACATAGGAGATATAGCCGCATCGAGGGCGTTACACGCACTCTCACCCTTCCACCTTTGCTAGCCTCTCTAATACTGCGCACCTTTCGCCGGTATCATACACCTACCATATACCTTCCTCAAAACAGCCACCATACCTACCTATCATGGCATTTCCATAGCCATTCTGAGATATATTGCCATGCAACTTTCCACCATCCAGTTCATCATGACACACTCCGTCATTGTCATATTGCATATCCTGGTACACCGCCGGATGCATTCACATAGAGTCATATTTTGTTCTAAGTATCGAGTTGTAATTGTTGCGTTATAAGAAAAATAAAAGTGTGATGATCATCATTATTAGAGCATTGTCCCAAGTGAGGAAAGAATGATGGAGACTATGATTCCCCCATAAGTCGGGATGAGACTCCGGACGAAAAATAAATAAAAGAGGCCAAAGAAGCCCAAATAAAAAGAGGCCATAAAATAAATAAAAAAGAGAAAAGGCCCAAACAAAAAAATATAAATAAAAAAATGAGAGAAAAAGAGAGAAGGGACAATGTTACTATCCTTTTACCACACTTGTGCTTCAAAGTAGCACCATGATCTTCATAGTAGAGAGTCTCTCATGTTATCACTTTCATATACTAGTGGGAATTTTACATTATAGAACTTGGCTTGCATATTCCAATGATGGGCTTCCTCAAATTGCCCTAGGTCTTCATGAGCAAGCAAGTTGGATGCACACCCACTTAGTTTCTTTTTGAGCTTTCATATACTTATAGCTCTAGTGCATCCGTTGCATGGCAATCCCTACTCACTCACATTGATATCTATTGATGGGCAACTCCATAGCCCGTTGATACGCCTAGTTGATGTGAGACTATCTTCTCCTTTTTGTCTTCTCCACAACCACCATTCTATTCCACCTATAGTGTTCTATCCATGGCTCACGCTCATGTATTGCGTGAAGATTGAAAAAGTTTTGAAAAAGTTAGAGTATGAAACAATTGCTTGGCTTGTCATCGGGGTTGTGCATGATTTAAATACTTTGTGTGGTGAAGATAGAGCATAGCCAGACTATATGATTTTGTAGGGATAACTTTCTTTGGCCATGTTATTTTGAAAAGACATAATTGCTTTGTTAGTATGCTTGAAGTATTATTATTTTTATGTCAATATAAACTTTTGACTTGAATCTTTCTAATCTGAATATTCATACCACAATTAAGAAGATTTGCATTGAAATTATGCCAAGTAGCACTCCGCATCAAAAATTCTCTTTTTATCATTTACCTACTCGAGGACGAGCAGGAATTAAGCTTGGGGATGCCTGATACGTCTCCAACGTATCTATATTGCTCCATGCTATATTATCTACTGTTTTGGACTATATTGGGCTTTATTTTCCACTTTTATATTATTTTTGGGACTAACCTATTAACCGGAGGCCCAGCCTAGAATTGCTCTTTTTTGCCTATTTCAGTGTTTCGAAGAAACGGAATATCAAACGGAGTCCAAACGGAATAAAATCTTCGGGAACGTGATTTTCTCACCGAGCGTGATCCAGGAGACTTGGACCCTGCTCCAAGGAACAAAAGAGGTGGTCACGAGGGTGGGGGGCGCCCCCCCTAGGGCGCGCCCCCTGCCTCGTGGGCCCCTCGTTGCTACTCCAGTGTACTTCTTCCTCCTATATATACACACGTACCCCCAAACGATCAGAACAGGAGCCAAAAACCTAATTCCACCGTCGCAACTTTCTGTATCCACGAGATCCCATCTTGGGGCCTGTTCCGGAGCTCCGCCGGAAGAGGGCCGTCATCACGGAGGGCTTCTACATCATCATAGCCTCTCTGATTAAGTGTGAGTAGTTTACCTCAGACCTTCGGATCCATAGTTAGTAGCTAGATGGCTTCTTCTCTCTCTTTGAATCTCAATACAAAGTTCTCCCCCTCTCTTGTGGAGATCTATTCGATGTAATCTTCTTTTTGCGGTGTGTTTGTTGAGACCGATGAATTGTGGGTTTATGATCAAGTCTATCTATGAATAATATTTGAATCTTCTCTGAATTCTTTTATGTATGATTGGTTATCTTTGCAAGTCTCTTAGAATTATTCGTTTGGTTTGGCCAACTAGATTGGTAGTTCTTGCCATGGGAGAAGTGCTTAGCTTTGGGTTCGATCTTGCGGTGTCCTTACCCAGTGACAGAAGGGCAGCAAGGCACATATTGCATCGTTGCCAACGAGGATAACAAGATGGGGTTTATTTCATATTGCATGAATTTATCTCTCTACATCATGTCATCTTGCTTAAGGCGTTACTCTATTTTTAACTTAATACTCTAGATGCATGCTGGATAGCGATCGATGAGTGGAGTAATAGTAGTAGATGCAGAATTGTTTTGATCTACTTGTCACGGACGTGATGCCTATATACATGATCATGCCTAGATATTCTCATAACTATGCTCAATTCCGTCAATTTCTCAACAGTAATTTGTTCACCCACCGTAGAATACTTATGCTCTTGAGAAAAGCCACTAGTGAAACCTATGGCCCCCAGGTCTATTCTCATCATATCAATCTCCATCACTTTAATCTTGTTTTGCTTTTTACTTTGCCTTTACTTTTTACTTTGCATCTTTATACCAAAAATACCAAAAATATTATATCTATCAGATCTCACTCTCGTAAGTGACCGCGAAGGGATTGACAACCCCTAATCGCGTTGGTTGCGAGTAGCTATCGTTTTGTGCAGGTACGAGGGACTTGAGCATGCCTCCTACTGGATTGATACCTTGGTTCTCAAAAACTGAGGGAAATACTTAATACTTACGCTACTCTACTGCATCATCCCTTCCTCTTCGGGGAAAACCAACGCAAGCTCAAGACGTAGCATCCACCACGACAAGAGAACGACAACGCTAACAATGAAGAAGGCCAAGAAGAAGAACAAGATGAAGAAGATGTTCAACCAAGACCCAAGCAAAAGCTTTAACGAGTTCGAGCAAGAATTGCTAAAGATCATCCCGTGGAGCAAATCTACAATGATATCCAAACCGGGAGAATCACTCGCTCTAAAACTCGTCTGGCTAACTTTTGTGAACATTACTCATTCATCTCTAGCATTGAACCTATGAAGGTTGAAGAAGCATTGGAGGATCCGGACTGGATAAACGCTATGCATGAAGAGCTACACAACTTTGAGAGAAATCAAGTGTGGACATTGGTCGAGAAGCCCGACAACAACCACAACATCGTCGGTACCAAATGGGTGTTTTGCAAGAAGCAAGATGAAGATGGACAAGTGGTTCGCAACAAAGCACGTCTCGTCGCCCAAGGCTACACACAAGTCGAAGGTATGGACTATGGTGAGACATATGCTCCCGTTGCTAGACTTGAGTCCATTCACATCTTACTTGCTTATGCTAATCACCATGATATCACTTTGTACCAAATGGACATTAAAAGTGCTTTTCTAAATGGTGAAATTGAGGAGGAAGTTTATGTTAAGCAACCTCCCCGCTTTGTCAATTCTAAGAAACCTAATAATGTCTACAAACTTCACAAAGCCCTCTATGGTCTTAAACAAGCTCCTAGAGCATGGTATAAATGCTTGACCAAGTTCCTTATTGAAAAAGGCTTTGAAATTGGAAAAATAGATTCTACTCTTTTTACTAAAAGGGTTAATGGAGAACTATTTGTATGCCAAATTTATGTTGATGATATTATATTTGGATCAACTAACCCTCATTTTAGTGAAAAGTTTGGGAAGCTAATGTCGGAGAAGTTTGAGATGTCTATGATGAGTGAACTCAAATTCTTTCTTGGTTTGCAAATCAAGCAAACTAAGGAAGGCACCTTTGTCTCTCAAACGAAGTACACCAAGGACTTATTCAAGAAGTTCAATATGCAAGAATGCAAATGTATGACTACACCCATGCCTACTAGTGGACATCTTGATTTGACCAAAGATGGTGAACCGGTTGATCAAAAAGTTTACCGCTCTATGATTGGTTCATTGTTATATCTATGTGCTTCACGTCCCGATATCATGCTAAGTGTATGCATGTGTGCACGATATCAAGCTGCTCCTAAGGAATGCCATCTTAAGGTCGTGAAGAGGATAGTGAGATACTTAATACATACACCAAATTTTGGCATTTGGTATCCAAAGAGGGCTTCCTTTGATCTTGTTGGCTACTCTGACTCATACTATGCCGGTGACAAGGTTGATAGAAAGTCTACTTCGGGTACTTGTCAATTCCTTGGTAGATCTCTTGTGTCTTGGTCTTCCAAGAAACAAAACTCGGTATCCTTATCCACCACCGAAGCGGAATACATTGCCCCTAGTTCATGTTGTGCTCAATTACTTTGGATGACCCAAACTCTTAAAGATTATGGATATATGTGAAACATGTTCCATTACTTTGTGACAATGAAAGTGCTATCAATATTGCTCACAATCCCGTGCAACACTCTCGAACTAAGAATATTGAAGTTCGTCATCATTTCATTCGAGATCACGTTGCTAAGGGTGACATAAACCTTAAGCATGTTCGCACCAATAAGCAATTGGCGGATATATTCACTAAACCACTTAATGAGAAAGTGTTTTGCAGGTTAAGAGGTGAATTGAACATCATCGATGCTTCAAACTTGGAGTAGGAACTCCATTGGATACATGCAAGAGTTGAGCTTACGGCTAATCACTTGATATTTCTCCTATGATGATTATCTTATGTCTTGAAAATTTGCATCTTGCATGTTATCTAACCCTTGTAGGTACTTGGATGGATCTAATTCTATGAGATTGCAACTCACTCACATCTTGAGCAATCTCTACATCACCAAGTCTCTACACAATGGTGGTTGATGACAAGGAAGCACGAAACCTTTCAAACATATCCTTTGACAAATTCTATGTTGAGTTTCATGATTGTCATGTTGGATACACAAGTGCTCTTCCTTGCAAAAACTAACCCATGTAGGTAGATGAACTCAAAATCCAAAGGGTGCTCCCAACTCTTGATGGGCTACATCAACCATGAGCAACCCACACAAGTTCAACTACATGATCAAGATCAGCACCGCCACCCAAGGTATGTTATTCCATCTTAGAGTAGCTTTACTCCAAGTCATGAGTCAAAGCAACTCGACAAGATGTGAATACATAAAGATACTTAAACTAAAAATGGTATCCCCATTTTGAGCTTAAACGATGAGTACGACCTATGATCAAGTGATCTCACTTGACTCCTAAGTCAATATACTCTAACATAGGTGACTTTGTCACCGCCCAACTCTAGATGAAGTTCTCTTGTGTTCTTTTCTGTGTTCTTGCATTTGTCTCATGCATATTTGTTTCCCCTTTCAAAAAAACTTCATCTAGATCTTTTAGTTTCTTTTCTTTGCTTTTTGTTCTGCATTTTCTGCATCCAAATCATTGCAAATCTTTGTGAGATCTTATTTGTCTAGTGAGCTGAGGTGACGAGTGTTTTTCTCTGTGATGAACTCAGTTCCACCGGTTTCATGTCCCCGGTCTAGCCGAAGATTTTTGGAGCAACCAAAGCATACAACTCGATGACACCGATTTCACTACAAGAAAAACATTTTGCCATTTATTCCTTCTTTATTCTTGATCCAGCTTCACTCAATGAATCTTGTCCTCTGCAAGCATCACATTTACCTTAATGCTTTGTACTGTGATTCAAGGACCGAACCCATTCACAACAAATTCCAGAAGACCCTTCATGGAAATTGATGTCAAAGGGGAGAGAGAGATCACATCAAAGCTTAATCATATCTCTAGGGGGAGAGATCTCTAGGGGAGGGAATACTCCAGGAAAGAGTAATCTTCAACGATCCCAGATGCTTGATGTTCAAGAGGAGAGATGCCACATGTCTTCTTGGGGGAAAGACATGTTCATATATGCTTATTTGCATTAGCTCTGTTCATTTGTTTCTTTGAGCTCTGTTTTTCTGTTCCCTATCTTCTCCCAGTATCCCATGCTAGATTCAGGGGGAGCAAGACATCCACGGGAAAGAAATTTATTAAATTCATTGCATATCTTTCTCTTTGGTGACATGTCAATATCTATCGTGGTACTCTGTACCCACTCTACATGTCATCCCAGTCTTGGTACTCTTGTGGTTTCCTTTGTTTGCTCTAGCTAGTGGGTGCATCTGTGTTATCTAACCTTGTTTACGCAGGCTCATCCCATCCTAGCCAACTCAAGACCACAAGGTAAGTATATGCATCATAGTCATGTGTACGAGAAATTCTTGCTGATGTACATACTGTTTGCAAGAAGGACTCATGGGCATGAAGGTACATTTCCCGTATTCATATCTTTTACCCTGATGCATATAGCCAAGATACATGTAACACATTGCTACTCTGTCATGGTTATGCTCTCACATGCTTCTATATTCCATATTCACGTGATTGCATACATGTAGGGGGAGCCTATGCTTGTTACATGTCTTTCCAAAGCTTTACTTGCTATTCTCTATATCTTCATCTAAAGCTTTGATGTATGTTGCCATCAATTACCAAAAAGGGGTAGATTGAAAGCACAAGTGCTCCCTGGGTGATTTTGATAATTAATGACAACATATCTCTTGTTGGACTAATACTTTTACCTAGTATGTTTCAGACAAGTTCAACAAATTAAGTGGCATGAACTAAAGGATGTGGAACCCCTTCAAGATGCTAAGGACAAAGGATTAGCTCAAGCTTCAAGATCAAGACTCTACATTTTCTATTTTAGTGATCCAAGATCACATTGAGTCTATAGGAAAAGATAATACTATCAAGGAGGGATGAGGTGTTGCTTGATGAGGTTCTTGCTTCAAAGTGCTTAGTGATATGCTCCAAAACCCTCAACTACCTTCCCACATCCACATATGACCTAAACCAAAAGTCAAACTCGGCCCCACCGATTCTTTCTATCCGGCGCCACCGAGTTCAGATGTCATAGCCACTGCCACAAACCCTAGGCAAATCGGTTTCACCGATAGGGATCTCGGTCTCACCGAGATGGGATTGTAATCTCTCTGTGTATGTCCATTACCAAAATCGGTCCCACCGAGATTGAGCAATCGGTACTACCGAGATTACAATGCAAACTTTCTGGTTAGCTTATTACCAAAATCGGTCCCACCGAGTTTGTGTAATCGGTCTCACCAAGTTTGCCTGACCAACTCTCTGGTTAGCTTATTACCAAAATCGGTTCCACCGAGTTTTTGTAATCGGTCTCACCGAGATTATGTTATGCCCTAACCCTAACCATATTGGTCCTACCGAGTTGCATCTCAGTCCCACCGAAAATCCTAACGGTCACTAGGTTTGCTAAATCGGTCCGATCGAGTTTCTCAATTCGGTCTCACCGAGACTGGTAAATTATGTGTAACGGTTAGTTTTTGTGTGGAGGCTATATATACCCCTCCACCCACTCTTCATTCGTGGAGAGAGCCATCAAAACATACCTACACTTCCAATACACATTTTTTGAGAGAGAACCACCTACTCATGTGTTGAGGCCAAGATATTCCATTCCCACCATATGAATCTTGATCTCTAGCCTTCCCCAAGTTGCTTTCCACTCAAATCTTCTTTCCACCAAATCCAAATCCTGTGAGAGAGAGTTGAGTGTTGGGGAGACTATCATTTGAAGCACAAGAGCAAGGAGTTCATCATCAACACACCATTTGTTACTTCTTGGAGAGTGGTGTCTCCTAGATTGGCTAGGTGTCACTTGGGAGCCTCCGACAAGATTGTGGAGTTGAACCAAGGAGTTTGTAAGGGCAAGGAGATCGCCTACTTCATGAAGATCTACCGCTAGTGAGGCAAGTCCTTCATGGGTGATGGCCATGATGGGATAGACAATGTTGCTTCTTCGTGGACCCTTCGTGGGTGGAGCCCTCAGTGGACTCACGCAACCGTTACCCTTCGTGGGTGGAGCCCTCAGTGGACTCACGCAACCGTTACCCTTCGTGGGTTGAAGTCTCCATCAACGTGGATGTACGATAGCACCACCTATCGGAACCACGACAAAAACATCTGTGTCTCCAATTGCATTTGAATTCTCCAAACCCTTCCCCTTACATTCTTGCAAGTTGCATGCTTTACTTTCCGCTGCTCATATACTCTTTGCATGCTTGCTTGATATGTATTGTGTTTGTTAAACTTGTGCCAAACTCCACTTCAACTTAAAGAAATTAAAAACTGCAACTTTTGGTACTTAGTGTCTAATCACCCCCCCCCCTCTAGACACCTCTTCTCGATCCTTTCAAAACCTCTTCCAAAATAGTGGATGTATCACTAAATAAAGTCATGACCTCTCCAAATCCACTTTCATCGATACTGTAATAAGATTCAACACCCTCCAAAATAGTGGGATCACTGCTACCTAGAGTTGACACTCTTCCATACCCACTTTCACCAATGTAATCATCATAAATAGGAGGCATGCTATCATCATAATAAATTTTCTTATCGAAAGTATAAGGAATCAAATGATCATATTCATTAAGCAAAGCATCCCCAAGCTTAGGACAAGCATTATTTCCAGCAAATAAATCTTCAAACACATCATACTCATCAAACATAGCATCCCCAAGCTTGTGGTTTTGCATATCATCACAATCATTCTTATCAATAGCATGAATGGCACCAATAGTATAGCAAACATTATTATCATATTCTTCCAAGCAAGTGCCAAAAAGATTCCCAAGATTATAAGAAGTATCATTATCTTCTCAATCATAATCATCACAATAAGCAATAGGCATAACAAAATCATCGTCAAGTTCATCATCTTCAACAATAATTTTTGATTCATTTTCATGGGGCACAACAATAATAGGAGCAAAATTATTTGGGAGAGATACCTTTTTACCTCTATTCTTTCTTCTTTTCTTCTTCTTCACCACATCATGTGTGGCTTCAATTATTTTTTTCGAGCTCCTTGTTGAAGAGATTGATTGGATAGGAAGTTCCTCCTCATTACCTGATTCATCATAATAAACACTAGGAGGGTATTGGGAAATACTTTCCCTTTCATTAGTACTCTCTTCATATTCCATTTGTTTTCTTGTCTTTAGGTAGTTGGCAATATAAGGATTCTCAATGCAATTTACTGCACAAAACATATAAATTTCCTCTAGATCAAATTCAAGAGATCTCTTGGGTTTTGGTAAATCCTTAGGTATATGTTTCATTTATTCATACCCCAAAAGAAGACTAAGCTCTTTATGATGCTCAAGGGTAATTAAGTTATCACAATTTTTGGACACGATTTGATCATGAAAGAATTTGCATTGGAGATTTAAATGATCATGTTCATTGCAAAGTTCACAAGGATGGCCAAAAAAATTACATCTTTCAGCACAATCATCTAGCCTATCTTGCAACATTTATGTTTCCAAATATTTATGCTTCTTATAAAATATATCTTCCCTTTTTGGTGTACAAAGGCACTCCCAATTCACTCCGCAAAAAGTGACATGCTTATAAGAAACATTTTTGTCATGACTTGTGCAATCATCATTAGCATTTTGGATATTCAAAGAATTTATACTAACAACATTGCAAGCATGCTCATCATTCAAAAAATTTGTGCCAACCATGTTATTGACTTCTTCTTCTAACAATTGAGCACAATTTTCCGAACCATCATTTTCAAGAAAGATATTATAAAGATGATCAATAATATGATGTAACCTCAATTTGATTTTTATGTAGTTATCTTCTATAAACCAAACTAGTGATAAAATAAGAAACTAAAAGATTCGATTGCAAGATCTAAAGATATACCTTCAAGCACTCACCTCCCCGGCAACGGCACCAGAAAAGAGCTTGATGTCTACTACGCAACTTTATTCTTGTAGACACGTGTTGGGCCTCCAAGCGCAGAGTTTTGTAGGACAGTAGCAATTTTCCCTCAAGTGGATGACCTAAGGTTTATCAATCCATGAGAGGTGTAGGATGAAGATGTTCTCTCTCAAATGACCCTGCAACCAAATACAAGAAATCTCTTGTGTCCCCAACACACCCAATACAATGGCAAATTGTATAGGTGCACTAGTTCGGCGAAGAGATGGTGATAAACGTGTAATATGGATAGTAGATATTGGTTTTTGTAATCCAAAATTATAAAAACAGCAAGGTAACTAATAGTAAACGGGCACAAAAACGGTGTTGCAATGCTTAAAAATGAGGCCTAGGGTTCGTACTTTCGCTAGTGCAACCTCTCAACAATGCTAACATAGTTGGATCATATGATTGTCCCTCAAAGTGTAACGAAGAATCACTCCCGAGTTCCTATTAGTGGAGAACAAAAGATAGGAATTGTTTGTAGGGTACTAAACCACCTCAAAGCTATTCTTTCTGTTCGATCTATTCAAGAGTCCGTACTAAAATAACACAAAGCAATTTTTTCCGTTTGATCTATCGTAGAGTCCATACTAAGATAACACCAAAGCAAGTTCATATTCATAATACTCAATCCACACAAAGAACTAAAAAGAGACCCCAAAGTTTCTGTCGGAGAAAAGATAATAAAAAACACGCATCAACCCCTATGCATATATTACCCCAAAATCACCGCTAGAACCCACGAGTTGAATTTCATAACATATATCAAGTGAATCAATAAGATGCCCCAATTGCCACCTCAAGTATTCATACCGCAAGACATATATCATGTGTTCTCATCTCTGAATATTCAATCCGACAAGACAAAACTTCAAAGGGTAAAGACTCAATTCATCACAACAAGAGTATAGAGGGGAGAAACATCATATGATCCGACTACATTAACAAATCACATGATATAGATCACGAGAGAGAGAGAGAGAGAGAGAGAGATCAAACACATAACTACTGGTACAAACCCTCAGCCCTGAGGGTGGACTACTCCCTCCTTGTCGTGGTGGCCACCGGGATGATGAAGATGGCCACCGGAGATGATTCCCCCCTCCGGCAGGGTGCCAGGACGAGTCTAGATTGGTTTTCGATGGCTCCGGAGCCCTACGGCGGCGGAACTTTTGATCTAGGTTAACCCCGAAGGCTTTCAGAATATTTGGGATTTTATAGTGCAAAGAGGGGGTGCAGGAGGCCACCAAGGTGGGCACAACCCACATGGGCGCGCCAGGGGGCCTAGCGCACCCTAGTGGGTTGTGCCCCCCTCGGGGCACCCCCCCCAGGTGCAGCTCTGGCCCAATGGGTTCCTTCTGGTCCAAAAAAATCCCCGTAAAGTTTCGCAGTGTTTGGACTCCTTTGATATTGATTTTCTGCGATGTAAAAAACAAGCAAAATAGCAACTGGCACTGGGCACTGGGTCAATAGGTTAGTCCCAAAAAATGATATAAAGTTGCTATAAAATGATTGTAAAACACCCAAGAATGATAAAATAACAGCATGAATACTTCATAAATTATAGATACATTGGAGACGTATCAGCATCCCCAAGCTTAATTCCTACTCATTCTCGAGTAGGTAAATGGTAAAAGAAATAATTTATGAAGTGTGAATGCTAGCAAAGTGCATAAGTTTGATCAATGATAATTTCAATCACTTTTCCTAGCATCATAACAACAATTCTTTCTTATGAAACTTCTCATGTTATAGTGGCAACCAATTCACATGTTAAGGTTCAAACAATGAATTCTCTTGAAACCCAACAACCTATGTTCTTAGTCACCAAGCAATTGCAATTCAACTTATTCAACAGAGTTTAAGTAAGAGCTCCACATACTCAACCATCATATAGTATTCTATGATTGCTAACACTCACCTTGTACACATGAGCAAAACATTTCAACCGGACACATAGAAAGATAGGGGCTTATTGTTTTGCCTCCCAACATATTCACCTCAAGGGTGATGTCAACAAAAATAACTCATGCTACCCATATTCAACTAGACATATGTGCCTAGATCTTTCCTCACCACATGATGCTTGCCAAAAGAGAAAAATAAAAAGGAATAGAGAGAAGAACTTTGACTCTTTGCATAAAAGTAAATACATAAAAGTAAAAGATAGGCCCTTCGCAGAGGGAAGAAGAGGTTTACATGCGCTTATTTGTTTGTATGCTCAATCCCTTAGTGCAAAAGAACGTCACGTTATATTGCTCCTTGTGATAGCAACCTTTATTGTGCAGCCTGTCGCTTTTATTGCTTTACCATCACAAGTTTGTACAACGCTCAATTTTCTCTTACACTAAATGATCTTACACTTTTAGAAGCAATTTTTATTGCCTTATTGCACCGATGACAACTTACTTGAAGGATCTTGCTCAATTCTTAGGTAAGTATGGTGGACTCTTGAAAATAAGATTTGGGTTTAAGGGTTTTTTGATGCACAAGTAGTATCTCTACTTGGTGCAGAATTTTTGGCTAGCAAAGATGGGGGGCAAGCACCACATGTTGAAGGATCTATTACAATATAACTTCTATGTGAATATCAACAAACATAAATCATTACGTCGTCTTCCTTGTCCAACGTCAATAATTTTGGCATATAATATTTTGATGGGGGCTCACAATCACAAAAGATTTCTATGATAGTGTATTTATATGTGAAAGTTCTCTTCCTTATACTAATTATTCGTGAATTGCTTGTATGACCAATATTGTGATTGTCAAGCCTCAAAAGATTTCACTTTCTAAACCCAATGTGAAGCTACCACTAGGCATGATATGATTTCAACTTCATGACATTCAATTTATTCAACAATTTACTCATAGGATATAAGTGAAGCACAAGAGTAAATGACATAGAAAAGAGCTTCGTTGACGGGATGTGAATGCCGCTTACTTAGCCTCTCTGGCAACTATTTGAGGACTCTATTTCATTTAAAAACTTTCAGATCTAAGTAATTTATTAAAACAGCAAGCAAAACAAAATAAAATGACATTCCAAGGATAGCACGACTCATGTGAAGAAGCAAAAACTTAGGCTCAACTGATACTAACTGATAATTGTTGGAGAAGAAAGGTGGGATGCCTATCGGGGCATCCCCGAGCTTAGATGCTTGAGACTTATTTAAATATTATCCTGGAATGCCTTGGGCATCCCCAATCTTGAGCTTTTGTGTCTCCTTAAGTCTTCTCATATCATGGTTTTCCTAAATCTCAAAAGCTTCATCCACACAAAACTCAACAAGAACTCATGAGATAAGTTAGTATAAACCAATGCAAAAACCTTATCATTCTCTACTATAGCAAATCACTAAAATTATTATTCAATATTGCATACTAAATGCACTTGCATATTTAATACTCCTATCCTCAAATAGAATCACTAAAAAAGCAAACAAATGCAAACAATGCAAACATAACAGCAATCTGCCAAAACAGTATAGTCTGTAAAGAGTGCAAGAGTATAAATACTTCCCTAACTCCAAACATTATGAAAATTTACCATACCATCAGAGCTCATTTTGCAAAAAGTTTCAACATTTTATCACATTCTAAATTTTCTAGGGAATTTTTGCAACAGCGGTAAACTTTCTGTTTTCAAGCAGCAACATGTATACTTGCAAAATAAGCATAGTAAAGGCTATCATTGCCACTTTTATTGAAATAAAAGATGCAAAACATTATTCTAAATAACAGCAAGCAAATCCTAAAAAATAAAATGACGCCCCAAGCAAAACACATATCGTGTGATGAATGAAAACATAGCTCCAAGTGAGGTTACCGATAATGTTGGAGACGAAAGAGGGGATGCCTTCCGGGGCATCCCCAAGCCTTGTTGCTTGGATCTTCCTTAGATATTAACTTGGCGTGCCTTGGGAACCCCCAAGCTTAGGGTCTTGTCACTCCTTACTCTCCTCATATAGATGTCTCACCCAAAACTTGAAAACTTCAATCACACAAAACTTAACGAAACTTTGTGAGATAGGTTAGTATGATAAAGAGCAAACCATTACACTTTTGGTACTGTCAAAGACAAGATTTATAATTGTTTCAACACAATGCCTACTATATCATATCATTTCTACAATTTATATTGAGCAATATAAGCCATAGAAACTAGAAAACAAGCAAACTATGCATTGAAAACAGAATCTGTAAAAAACAGAACAGTCTGTAGTAATCTGTACTCAATCCATACTTCCACTACTCCAAAAATTCTGAAAAATTAGGACAACCTCAGCAATTTGTATATTAATCTTCTGCAAAAAGAATCTTCTACTAAATTAATGTATAAAAAAGGCCAAACAAACCCAAAATAATTCCAAAATTTAGCACGATACTTCTATTTGGTCTAATCCGCCTGTGTAAAAAAAATAAGGTGGGAGAAGGCAGTGTACGTATGTCGTTTCACACACGGAGGTGACAAGTTCCCTTTCGGAACCACCAGCCTTCTTGAGGGAAGCTCCAGCTTGCAAGAAGCTTACACCAAAGCTTGTCTCAATTTGGCCAAAAAAATTACCGCAGCATGTTAGTGCCATGTCATGACACCATGCTAGGTTTCATGATTTTCAGGCGTGTTTTGGATTTATAGGAATTAAAAAACCAAGTTTCTCAATCTTTCGAGCCGAGCCACGACGCCTAGATGTTTGAATTTCATTCTCATTTCTTGCATGTGACCTAGAAATTCACCCAAGGACACACATGTGATTTTTCAACCAACTTTGGTGCACTTGAGCATGTGCTTGTAGTTCAAATTTGAATTATGCACATTAAATGCACAGAAACTCAATTAATGTATAAAAAGGCCAAATGAACCCAGAACAATTCCAAAATTTAGCATGATACTTTTATTTGGCCTAATCTGCCTGTGTAAAAAAATTAAGGCGGGAGAAGACAGTGTACGTATGTCGTTTCGCACACGGAGGTGACAAGTTCCCTCTCAGAACCACGAGCCTTCTTGAGGGAAGATCCAGTTTGCAAGAAGCTTACACCAAAGCTTGTCCCAATTCGGTCAAAAAAATTACCGCAGCATGTTGGTGCCATGTCATGACACCATGCCAAGTTTCATGATTTTCATACGTGTTTTGGATTTACAGGAATTAAAAAACCAAATTTCTCAATCTTTCCGGTCGAGCCACGACGCCCAGATGTTTGAATTTCATTTCCATTTCTTGCATGGGACCTACAAATTCACCCAAGGACACACATGTAATTTTTTAACCAACTTTGGTGCACTCGAGCATGTGCTTGTAGTTTAAATTTGAATTATGCACATTAAATGCCCAGAAACTCAATTAATGTATAAAAAGGCCAAACGAACCCAAAATAATTCCAAAATTTAGCACGATACTTCTATTTGGTCTAATCTGCCTGTGTAAAAAAATTAAGGATGGATAAGGCAGTGTACGTATGTCGTTTCGCACACGAAGGTGACAAGTTCCCTCTCGGAACCACGAGCCTTCTTCAGGGAAGCTCCAGTTTGCAAGAAATTTACACCAAAGCTTGTCCCAATTCGGCCAAAAAAATTACCCTAGCATGTTGGTGCCATGTCATGACACCATGCAAAGTTTCATGATTTTTAGGCGTGTTTTGGAATTAAAAAAACCAAGTTTCTCAATCTTTTCGGCCGAGCCACAACGCCCACATGTTTGAATTTCATTCT
This sequence comes from Triticum aestivum, assembly GCF_018294505.1. NCBI lineage: Eukaryota > Viridiplantae > Streptophyta > Magnoliopsida > Poales > Poaceae > Triticum > Triticum aestivum. The sequence goes on from NC_057794.1 coordinate 358,560,346, forward strand.
CATTTCTTGCATGGGACCTATAAATTCACCCAAGGACACATGTGATTTTTCAACAAACTTTGGTGCACTGGAGCATGTGCTTGTAGTTCAAATTTGAATTATGCACATTAAATGCTCAGAAACTCAATTAATGTATAAAAAAGGCCAAACGAATCCAGAATAATACTTCTATTTTTCTAATCTGTCTGTGTAAAAAAATTAAGGCGGGAGAAGGCAGTGTACGTATGTCGTTTCACACACGGTGGTGACACGTTCCTTCTCGGAACCACGAGCCTTCTTGAGGGAAGCTCTGGTTTGCAAGAAGCTTATACCAAAGCTTGTCCTAATTCAGCCAAAAAATTACCGTAGCATGTTGGTGTCATGTCATGATACCATGCCAAGTTTCATGATTTTCAGGCGTGTTTTGGATTTACAGGAATTAAAAAACCAAGTTTCTCAATCTTTTCGGCCGAACCACGATGCCCACATGTTTGAATTTCATTTTCATTTCTTGCATGGGACCTATAAATTCACTCAAAGACACACATGTGATTTTTCAACAAATTTTGGTGCATTGAAGCATGTGCTTGTAGTTCAAATTTGAATTATGCACATTAAATGCCCAGAAACTCAATTAATGTATAAAAATGCCAAACGAACCCGGAATAATTCTAAATTTAAACACGACACTCATGTACTAGTTGCATGTTCACTGTACGTAAATGTTCTAGCAATTCAAACATCATCCTTTCCCTCCGTAACACTATTTTGTCTTTCAAAACATAATGAAAAAATCAGGTATACCATAAACAGTTTACTAGAAAGAATCGTGTGGGATGCGATATAAAATATATTGGCGCACCATCTTGTCTGGCTTACGCAGAAAGCTTCGTCGTCTACAGTCCACCGCCCCCGCTTGAACCACACTTGTGCGCCAGTTTATCGTGGCACCAAGCGAAAAAAATTTGCCACCGTGGAAATATCTATCTCCCCGCCCCCTTCCTCCCACCAAAAGCCACATTTTCACTGTTCCTCCTTGCTTTCCAAGTTCAAACCTTCACTGCTACTTTACTGGCAGCTCAGCCTCCTCGCAGGCGACCCTTCTTCTTGCAGCGCCGCCTCCTCGCCGTCTACCCTTCTTCTTGCAGCGTCGCCTCCTCGCCGGTGACCCTTCTTCTTGCAGCGCCGCCTCCTCGCTGGCGACCCTTCTTCTTGCTGCGCGGCCTCCTTGTAGCCAACCCTTCTTCTTGCTGCACGGCCTCATCGATATGATCAGGTAATCCACACCTCACCCACACCATCCTCCTCCTTCCCCGTCCCACATGCCCCGACCGACGGCGCGACACCTTCCATCAAAAACACTACCCCCCTCCTCCAATTAAGCGCCGCCCACAGCCATTTTGCACGCAGTATAACATGGAGCTCAGTAGCATGCGGCCGCGCGCGTGCACGAGGTCGCTACGGCTGCCATGTGTGTCGACCGCCAGATCTTGGAGGAGCACCTCATCTTCGAGGCCACCATCAACACTGCCACGCGGTTGTCTACTTTAAAATACAGTCCGTGTTGTTTTCTCGAGCCCACCGCCAGTGCCTTCTAGCGATTTGTCCTCTGTAATGTTAATATGCAATCTGATGTTCAGTTAACAGTTTGGCCCTCTGAAATGTAATGTTCAGTTAACACTTTGGTCCAACAATTGCTACATTTCGTAGTATTGTTCTCAAGCATTCTTTGTTTTGTTAACTGTCTTATCTTCTAGTACATGTTTCTATTCTGTAATGTCGTGCTTAGTTAACTATTTTGGTTCATTTGGTGTGCTGTCCATTTAACTGTTTGGTTCAGTTCTGCAATTTGATTTTCATTTGTTGTGGGTACAATTTTGTATTGTTATGCATGTGACACCAATCGAATTTGGCTGTACTCAATACATATTCTACTGATAGTATGGCAACTCTCAGTTAACCTGATCAAGATTTTTCTTATGTGTGTTGCAGGGAAACAATGGGAGACACTGCAGTTTACCATCGAGGTTTGTTCAAGTAGGGTCCTTTATCTAATAGCACATTATTGTGCAGTTGCAGGAATCATTCTAATATTTAGGTTTCTTACAATTTGGTATTGCACATGTAGGTCCTGCTGTCGGAGGCTTAGACCCACTGTTCGATCCATTTTGCATATGGGGAAATGAGATGCGCATGAATATAAGTCAAGTCAAGAAACTCAGAAAGATTGTTAGGATGAAGAAACTTGCGACGAATAACAGCAAGATCTTTGTTTGCACAATGAAGAAGACATCAATCCACTATAGGATGGTACTAACTCTTTTACCTTGTTTTTACCCCTTGCGCCATTTCAAAATTTATAACAGCGATTTATGCATAGCTTTGTTTTCAGTACTTTTCAAAGCAGTTCACTGATGATTACCTCTCGAACCACCTGCATGGTCAAGAGGCGAGGAATGTATTCATTCAACACCCACGGTACGATATTGAAGTCTTGCTGAAGAGGACGAAGATTGGGCGGGCAATTATCCATAGCCACTGGCCTAAAGTTGCAAGGACATTCAACATCACTGAAGGCTCAATATTTGCCTTCCGCTTCTGCAGTTTTCCAGATGAGATTCATCTGTCTATTTACCGTGTATGATGCTACTTTCCAAAGGTTTTTGATGCTGCATGTGAAACTTGGTGCTGTTGTGTAATGGCGTAACTGAGTGTCGAAGCTATCTGATGTAATTCGATTATGAAATCCCGGTTGTTGTTATACGGATATGAAATATTTGTTGTGTTTTATAAGAAATATCAGTTTGATTAGTACATGGATTATCAATAATAGGTTAATTATCCTGCTTGTTGGGGTTTTCTATTGCAGAGGGTTACTCAGACAGCACCGTGGCAAACAACCCGCACGGTTTGTAGAAAGCAGGCGTGTTCGATCAACTAACAATCACACACGGCTTCAGGCAGCGAGCTGTTTGCGTTAGGCCACCTTGCACAAATGTTTCCACACAAAGAACTGTTTGTGATATACATACCTACGGAATTTTTTTTCTAGGATTCACCGTGTGGGATGTACATATCTACGAAAATGTTTTTCTCGGATTACCGTGTGGGATGTACATACCTACGAAAATGATTGGGTTTCGATGCCTCGCCCGATCGCACACGAGCTCATTTGGTTTCCCATGAGGGCCTATCCCGACGGTTTCTGGGTCATGTGGGAAGGACCCCCCTATCGCCCACGCTCACTTGGCGACGGTTCCAAATGTCATCGCGGAAAGGGGTTAAAACCGTTTGTATAGCACGTCGTTGTACCAGTGTTTAACGATCTCCTATGTTCAGGAGGCTTTGTAATGGGTAAAATCATCGCCGTGAAAATACATTGTCAATGGCCGTGGCTACAACATGAGTACTATCTTGCAGATGGCATCTATCCTCAGTGGTGGCATTTGTAACCACGCGGCAACAAACAAAGCCACTTTGCACAATGCAGGAAGCGACTAGGAAGGATGTGGAGAGGGCATTCAGAGTGCTTCAAACTCGTTGGGGAATTGTTCGTGGAGCTACAATGATGTGGGAATGAGAAACTTTGTGGCAGCTGATGACATGTTGTGTTATTTTTTACAATATAATTATCAAGGATGAGGGGGATGGTGTTGCCCAAACAAAATGATTTTGAAGCATCTGGGGAACAAGTTCAAATCTTGAAAGAACAAGATGAAAATCAGCTTATGAATCTTCTGCAGATGCATCAGAATCTTCGAGATCATCAGGGACACACACTGCTACTCGGTGATCTTGTGAAACATATGTGGACTAACAATGAAAACCAAAAGGCTAATGTTTGAGTTGTGCACTTAAACTAAATTTTATTTAAGAACTATGCATTTTTGCTACCAACCTTTGTTATTTACGTATGGCATTGGCGTGTATGATGGACGTGCATGGATTGGTCCTTTTTAGTCTGCATATAAGTTTTATTCAAAGTCAAAGTATCTCTGCTTTGACCAAACTATATTTATAAAAAAAGCATCAACATTGACAATGTCAAGTCAATATTTTAGATTCATTATGAATATAGTTTCATAGTATATATATTTGGTATTGTAGATGTTGATATCTTTTAATATATATTTGGTCAAATTTTGCAAAGTTTGACTTGATACAAATTCAATACGCATGCGGAGTAAAAATGACCAGAGGAAGTATACGAGAGTCCGAATTTAAGATATATGGATGCTGGACATGAAATACAAAGGGCCGTCCGGATGCATCCGCAGGAGTGCTCTCGCGCGTCTACAGATGTATAGAAGCCGGATTTGTCAAATTCGGTTGTAAATACCTCTTAGGTGTGCATGGGATGGACAAATTCTACTGCCCGTACAGAAAAACGATGTAACAGGGCAGCTCGCGCGCTCGTGTCGGTCGCCGTTGGATCGAGGAGAGAGATATGATCCGACCGGGCCAACTGGAGCGAACGCGACAGGCCACCAAAGCACGCATGCATGTCACTTGCATGTACACACACGATCTACTCCGTAATCGATAGGGTTCCCGTGATAGCGCATTTGCATAATGGATTACGCCGCTGTAGAGATAAATAATTCATTCAGTTTGGTCGCTAGCCTCCGCTAAATCTCAGGGCGGCGTACGTGCACGTGAGTGCGCACATGCACGGTCGCGCGGTGGCGGTGGCGGTGGCGGAGCGCGCATGGCCGATCGCTCCATCGAACCGCATTTATGGCTAGCTAGCGAGGTAGAGCAGGGAGAAAGGAGCGACAGTGGAACCGTATGTGATGATGCATCCATATGGGGATCGATCGATCGATCGGTGCCACCGACAGATTGATTGGTCCGTTGCCAGCCAGTCTGGCAGTGGCAGGTTAAGCCAAATCGTCGTCTCTACGCGTGACGATCCAGTGATACTCTGTCTACTGTCTGCGAGTGAGCGGCTACTAGCAGCTACTCTATCTAGCTTGGTTTCACTGGCCTTGCGAGCGGGCTATAGCTGCGAGTGGTACCTGGCTAGCTTCTACATATGCTCGATGGACTCACTGTGCGGCGCGGCTGCCGCACAACAAAACCGACGCATCTCTGGTGTGGTCACGGGCTGGCGGGCGGTCCAGTATTTCCATTCGGTGCATGCCAAAAACCCATGCAGCAAAACTACAGTTGCTACTTTCGCTCCGGTGCGCGGGGCTTCATCGCCTAGGATGGCAAAATCCTAGTAGCTCCTATTTTGCTGTAGTGCTATGCAGGTGCGTAATTAAACACGATTAACAGCTGACAGATACTATTTACTTGCATGCGATTGCAATTTCCGCGTCCACAGTTTTTTTTTCTCTTTTTGAGGGACCGCGCGTCCACGGCCTGGTGTGGACGAGTGAGGCAGTCGTCGTGGGTGGTGGCGCGCCCACCGCTCGCTCACTGGCTCACTCACTCCCTCACTACTCCACCGAGCTGACTGATTAAATGCGATCAGCCAAACCCATCTTGTAATGCAACGCTAACAGCCGAGACAAAGCTAGCCAACAGTATGATGTACGACCGGCCACATCGAATTAAAGAAAGAAACTCACGCGCGTAGATGTGCAGCTCCACTTTAGCCATACTGCGCGCGTGCATGGGGCCGGGATCCACTCGTTCGGTTGACGTTGAACATGCAAGGAAATCAGCCAATCTTTGCAATCAGGACGAAACAGTCGGTCTAAAAAAAGCATGTGACTTGTTTTCACCGGATGTACCTACATGACAGTAAATCATTTATTTGTAAAACTATTGATGTTTGCTTTGGGTTGGCCGAGTCGGGGCGTTTCCAATTAACCCATGATAATAATGCACTCGGTTGTTATTGAGGAGGAAGAAGAAGAGGACGATGGTGATGGGAGTGGGCGCGTGCCTAACCGTCGTCAATGGGGCCTTTAAAACTCCCCGAGTGTCCGGCGTATACACAAACAGAGGGCGGCCAGGCCACTCCTAGAGACACCTCCCATAATTGCCTGCCCAATCAACCTGCCAATTCTCGTTTCTTAATCTGGTCGTTTTGTTTAGGAGTAATAATCCTTGTGGTTTTATATTCATTCAGCTTCAGATCTAATCCAGTAATGGAGTAGTAACGTAAATCTCCTTGGCGTGCCGAGAGCCGATCAGCCGACAGGCATCTGCCTTCCTTCCCCGCCAGCAGCTATATATCGACCGACCGATCGATCGATCGTCTTCAAGGCCTCGCAACCTCTGCTCCCCTGTCCCGTTTGGCTCCAAACTTCCAATTCGACCCAAAGGTACGTCTTTTTTGCGTTCCAAAAGTTCATCGTCGTCTCTGGGATAATTTGGTTGCGTATCAGGTCCGGAAATCGCGTGCGTATTCTCGTACGGGGTTTGTTACCGATTCTGATGCGCTGCCCGCAACAAACTTTAAAAAATCAGACCCAATCCGATCCGCAGGGCAGGGCGATGAAGTACAGCAAGGAGGCCAAGCCCGAGAGGGCGGGCGGAGGCGGCGCCGGGGCGAGGGCCGTGCCGGTGGCGCTCATGCTGCTCCTCCTCTGCGGCTTCTCCTTCTACCTCGGCGGCATCTACAGCACCGGCCGCACCTTCACCTTCTCCTCCACCACCACCAGCATCATCCCCATCGTTTCCACCACGAAACAGGAGGGCTCCGCGGTCGCGCTCGCCATTGCCAGGAACGGCAACGGCGACGACGAGGTGGAGTTCTCCGAGTGCCCCGCCGACTACCAGGACTACACCCCCTGCACCGACCCCAAGCGGTGGAGGAGGTACGGCAACTACCGGCTCAGCTTCATGGAGCGGCACTGCCCGCCGCCGCCGGAGCGCGCCGTCTGCCTGGTGCCGCCGCCGCGGGGCTACAAGCCGCCCATCCGCTGGCCCAAGAGCAAGGACCAGTGCTGGTACCGCAACGTGCCCTACGACTGGATCAACAGCCAGAAGTCGAACCAGCACTGGCTCCGCAAGGACGGCGACCGCTTCACCTTCCCCGGCGGCGGCACCATGTTCCCCAACGGCGTCGGCGCGTACGTCGACCTCATGGCCGACCTGGTCCCCGGCATGAAGGACGGCAGCGTGCGCACCGCGCTCGACACCGGCTGCGGCGTCGCCAGCTGGGGCGGCGACCTGCTGGCCCGCAACATCCTCACCGTCTCCCTGGCGCCCAGGGACAACCACGAGGCGCAGGTGCAGTTCGCGCTGGAGCGCGGCATCCCGGCCATCCTCGGCATCATCTCCACGCAGCGCCTGCCCATCCCCTCGGCCTCCATGGACATGGCGCACTGCTCCAGGTGCCTCATCCCGTGGACGGAGTTCGGCGGGCTCTACCTCATGGAGATCCAGCGGGTGCTCCGGCCGGGCGGCTTCTGGGTGCTCTCCGGCCCGCCCATCAACTACGAGAACCGGTGGCACGGCTGGAACACCACGGTGGAGGCACAGAAGGCCGACTTCGACAGGCTCAAGAAGATGCTCGCCAGCATGTGCTTCCGGCTGTACAACAAGAAGGGCGACATCGCCGTGTGGCAGAAGTCCCTCGACGCCGGCTGCTACGACAAGCTGACGCCGGTGACCACCCCGGCCAAGTGCGACGACAGCGTGGACGCCGACGCGGCGTGGTACGTGCCCATGCGCTCCTGCGTGACCGCGCCCAGCCCCAAGTCCCGCGGCAAGGCGCTGCCCAAGTGGCCCCAGAGGCTGGGCGTCGCGCCGGAGCGCGTCTCCGTCGTCCCCGGCGGCAGCGGCAGCGCCATGAAGCACGACGACGGCAAGTGGAAGGCGGCCACGAAGCACTACAAGGCGCTGCTGCCCGCGCTGGGGAGCGACAAGGTGCGGAACGTCATGGACATGAGCACCGTCTACGGAGGGTTCGCGGCGAGCCTCGTCAAGGACCCCGTGTGGGTCATGAACGTCGTCTCCTCCTACGGGCCCAACTCCCTCGGCGTCGTCTACGACAGAGGACTCATCGGCACCAACCACGACTGGTACGCATTACCTCTTCTTCCAACTGCATCCTGCTCGCCGTCAGATTTTAGAACATCCCCGTTGCTAGAATTGAATTAACCTGCTGATTCTTATTAGGTGCGAGGCCTTCTCCACGTACCCACGGACGTACGATCTGCTGCACGCCGACGGCCTCTTCACCGCAGAATCACACAGGTACGTAATGTGCTGCTGCCCACATATTCAGCAAGGAAGATCTCAAAGTTGCTGACCGTTTGTATCTGGCATTGCAGATGCGAGATGAAGTTTGTGCTCGTTGAGATGGACCGCATCCTTCGTCCGACCGGCTACGCTATCATCCGGGACAACCCCTACTTCCTCGACTCCGTGGCCTCCATCGCCAAGGGGATGAGATGGACCTGCGACAGGCACGACACCGAGAACAAGGAGAATGAGAAGGAGAAGCTCCTCATCTGCCACAAGCAGCTCTGGTCGGCAAAGAAGGCATAGCTGCGAACCAGTAGCCGCAGTGACAAGAATTGACCATGATCCCAGTGGAAAGGCGAGGGTGATTCATAGTCGACACTTTGATAGAACAAGGGGGATTTCATAGTCATCAAAATAAATTACATGAGTAATATATATATAGTTTATATTATCATATTCATATAGGAGGATCCAATAGTTAGCTATTGATCACACAACAGTTGATTCTTTTTCTTTGCGGAAAGATCAGGGGAGGTAAAGTTTGGTGAGTCACCTGTAAGTTGTTATCCGAATACTGTATGCATGTCCCATAGCTAGTCGGTACTGTGATTGTAATCGAGCAATCAAGCGGGGTGGCTATAAATATTATTTATTCAAATATTTATGGAGAACCAAGTGATAGTGATGCAGTGTCATTCCTTGCCCCAGAGCAGCGATGAGTTAGTTGTGTGTTGCTGTCGGTCAGCCTGGTGCGGTGCAGCCAATGTGTACCTCACCCCAATCTCTTTGTTTTCTAGTTATACAGCCGTGTGTTTGTAACACTGACACTGCAGCTTTGAAGTAGTACATGATACAAGATGGGGAAATATCTAGTGCTACCGAGGCTCTGGTGCTACCATGAATCCATGATACAAGACGCAAAATTTGCAATGGGCACAGCACGCTCGATTTGATTACAGTAGAGGCCAGTTGCTGGGGCAAGAGATGCATTGCATAATTGACCAAAGGACTGCTGAGTAGAGTTAGAGTAGTGACCACTGACCAAATGACTACTGAATAGAGTGGTGGCCACCATGAGTGTGGAGTGGCTTGCCTTCATTGCTTCCGCTCCCATTTACCTTCCCGTCTACCATCTCGCTCTCTCCGCTCCAGGACCTGCCTTGACGACTTGCTGCTGCCAGCTCGTGTCCCGTGCCTCGAGCCCGACCCCGGCCCGTCCAACTCCGGGTCTCCCATGCTGCTGGTATCGCCGCCGGAATCCCTGCTTCCCTCCGTGTTCTCCTCGTAGCCACCATCGCTGCCACGGTCGCGAGATTGCAGTATCGTAGGGAACGACGATGGCCTTGATGCACCGCCCATCACGACCGGTGATTGACCCTCATGGCCTTGGCCGCGGCTTCCCTCCTGCTGCGCGCCTCTACCGTTATCCCTTTCGCGGTATCTCTCCCTCGCCCGGCTGCGCAATGTTGCCAATCACAAAGATGTTGCGATAGATAGTAGTACCTGGAATGGGCGAATTGGTAGAATCGATCAATACCTGCTGGGGTTGGCTGAGAACTCCCGCCTCGATGACCGCCCCAACTCAACCTGCTCCAGCTCACGCTGAAGTTCTCTCTGCACAAGTCAATCAGCACGGCATGTGATGCAACAAGAAAAACCAACGAAATGGTTTGCTAAGTCTGGAGCTGCAGCTATTCCCTTTGGCTTGATGCGTCACGGATTGATGGCAAACAAAACATGCCGCAATACCAATAAGCAATTTCAATTTGAAGGGGTAAAATTACAACATATACCTGAGTTTGTTTCTCCCTTTCCATATCGAGGTTATATTGCAGTTCCCTAGACTTCACGTGCTCGAGATCCAGCTGTCGCTGCCTTTCGATGTCACGCTCCATCTCAAGAGTTCTTTCCCTGCAAAGATAATACAACAAGAAAATAAGAGCAAGCACATATGATGATGCAGAGGCCGAGGATTTGAACCTCCTTTCCGAAAGAAGAAAAAAAATGTCGTCTCTGACATATCAAATGAAAAGGCAACAGCTCCAAACCTATCAAGCTCTTGCATAAGCTCCATTTCCTTGCAACTCGTCTCTTCCAAGTACTTTTCACGAGTATGTCTGATAAGCAATTTCTTCTGTCGGCGTGCTATAATTTCCTCTCTGAGCTTGGACCGTTCTCTATCAAGTAAATACATGTTAGCTGCATAACAAGTAACGCTGACAATAAGTTGCAATGATTCTATCCATAAAAAAAAATCAATGCTTCAAAATTAAAATTAAACTGGTGCAAGAAAATGATACTATTCATGGATAGACAAAGCTTTCTATGAAGCTTCATATTAAAACTTATCACTCTCAAGGCCCAGAAAAGGAATAGGATTTAGAAATTTAGTACTCCTCAAAACCAATGACTTGCTTCATGTAAATCTTAATGGTCTCTGAGGTACATCTTTAACCATTATTTTTGTTGGAAATATTTGTAAAGCAAGATAAGAGTACTAAAATTGCTGTACTTATTATCATGATGAGTCTAATCTTCACAGTGCAAATTTAAACTTCAAAAAAGGTTGCATTGTCAATGGTAAAAAAATACACCCGCACCCACACACTTCCCACGGTGATAAGAATGTTTTGCCCAGGGAAAGTAACTGTCAGGAGCTTGAGGAATAAAGTACACTTGGACCAGGTGTAAAATGTGATATGTCAACTTACAGGGACCGTATATCTTCACGGATCTGCTGAAGCTGTTTATTAACTTCACTACTATCCTTGTAATCTGTAGATGTAATTACATTACTGCACATTAAGGGAACAATATTCATAATAATAGTCCTTAATAGTCACTAATCTTACATGATAACACACCTGGAGCCACAGTATCCTGGGGACGTCCGACAAATTTCTGAACTGCTTTCTCGTTTTTAATAAGCTCCAATTCAATCTCAGCTTCTTCAAGTTCCTTGGTGTTGTAATTATTTAAGTGTCAGAATAAGATATTGAAAACATGGCGGCCAGAAACCCTGGTTGTATCTCTAACCTGACATTCCTGATCAGATCTGATTGAGAAGAACTCAAAGTAGGACTCAACAGAACTCAAAGAGGACAACACCTATCAAAAAGGATTCACAAAAGCAGGTTACCAGCATGGACTGAAGCTTGAAATTAACACCCTATGTGCACAGCAACTTAGGGTATCAGGAGTATATATTTGAACAAAAATACAAGCATGCCAGTGCTGCCTATTCCAGTCTTGCTTGCAAGCATTTTGGTTTTCTGGAAGATGAACATGAATTCCAAAACTTTCAAACTAACAGTAATTGTTGTTATTGCATACTATTACAAAAAATTCTTCCGTCAAGAATTCTAAAGGTCAAGGTAATTTGCTCCAAGCCTCCAACAATGACTAGAAGTTTGCTATTTGAAGAAGTATTAAGCACTTATATTGTTAGGTACAAAAATGCACGCACACTCATCAATGTGAACCTCTGTTGAGTTTAGAACTGAAACTGTGATGGATGGCATAGACTTAAGTAATAAAGCAGAAACAGAAGTAACAATGCTCTAGATGCAAAATATGCATTTCAGAATGAATCATAAGAAAGATTATGACCTGAAGAATTGATTCACGGATATCCTTATAATCAGTGTTCACTGGTTTTGTAGTAGATCCTGCGAGAAGTTCTTTTACAACCTAAAGAGACACAGAGTCAGTAGTCGGTAGCCAGAACATGCACAAAATAATATTGAATCCGCTAGCTGTGATTCCTAGGATAGAAGACGGTTGAAGGAAGGAGAGAGAGAAAGAGAGACCGTTTTATCAGATTCAGTTCTTAGCTGACATAGAGCTCGACAGAGATCTTTCTCGACATCACCAAAACCTCCTAATAATACATCAGAAAATAGTAAATAAAGTACTTGAATAATCAGTTGTTAAGGTTGAACCCCACATAAGGGCACAAGTATAACAAAAATGTGGGTGATCGAGAAGCATTAGTTTACCAGTTAGTGATGTTTGCATGTTTTCCAATTTCCTCCAAACACATTCAGGAATCAAAGCAATATCTTCAGAAGAAGAATAAAGACATGCCTTTGAAAGCAACAGTAAGGACATTCGTGTCAAATATCCCTCTTCAATTACACATGAAAGTTGCCCCACACCTTTCAGGATACTGTCACTTGATGCAAGAAATGACCGCAGATGATTTTTATCAACAAATGGAACATATTCAGTGAGCAAAGCCATCGCATGATTCCTTAATAGCATAGAAGAGTCATAGAGAGCCAATGCTGCTATTCTGTTCCATGTATGAGTAACCAAATGGGACGTCATTGCTGAACCAGATCCGACTTCAGCAGTACTCGCGAAGTGAATAATCCTCCCAAGTTGCTGCAATGCAACAGAGCGTTGTTCTGGTTCGGCGTGACTCAACATTGTACAGAAAAGATTAATCAACGAGGTTTCACTATTCTTGAGGTCTTCAATTCCACCCGAAACCAATAACGATAACCACTTCTCTGTCTGCAGTCTCCAAGATATCCTAGGTGCATGAGAGCAGAAGTGCTCGATTGCTGAACAAGTGGCACTAAGAACATTACCCCAAGCAAGAACATTAGGTAGTTTAATCATATAATCAAGCATAGAGGATGCCACCTGCCAGCACTGCTTTTCCTGATTTCCTAAAATGGTTTCTGCAAGACCTTCAAGAGCACTCTCCCAGTGTTTTTGTACAAGCTCCACCTCTTGCCTAGTGCTACTAGAAATTGTGTTTCCTTGAGTAACAGCTTTTAAGCATTTCGCATACAGCAAACACTTTGCCATCAATGAAGACAGCCTAGAGGCCAACTGATGGTGCCATTTCCAGCTACTCTCAATTGACAGAGTAAGATGTGAAATGACCTTCTCCAGGGCATCACAAAATTCTATGATACAACCAGCAGGTAGCCCCTTCGACTTTTCCGCATTGTCTGTGGATTTAACTAGTAGCTGCTCTGCACTATCTTGTGAATTCTTCTCAAGTTGCATCATGGCATCCCCACTTATGGAATTTGCAGCCTCCCTAGACTGTTCTCTCACAGAAAGGATGATGATACCAAGTAATTCAATATTCTGAACTAGTACAGTTACACAACCATCAATAAGTGTATGAAAGCCTTCAAGATAACTACACAGCAGTGATGGTGGATCAGAACTGATAGAGTCTACCCATACTAGCAAGGAGTCCAATATTTCAATCCTCCTCTTAAAGGACAGATCAGGAAGCAGAGACCCCAGAATGAAGATCAGCAATGGGACCTGAATCTTATCACTGGTTGGATCCTTTGTATGTTTACCACACCGGATAATTTCAAACAGTTCTTCAAAACAAATCAACTCAAAATCACTGCAGTCAGTTATATGACCCATCACTTGTTCATCATCAGTTCCCTTCCTTAGGAAGTAAGATATCAATGGCTTCAGCAGACACAATACAGAGTCAAGGAAGGCCACATCAGCATAAGAAGCTCTACAAAGTGACACAAGAATGTGCACTACCCTTGGCATTTCAGGAACAATAGCCTCCAAGTGCTCAGAAACAACCGACTCAAGTAGATAGAAAACAACAGCCTTGGCATTAGCAGCAATATTACCTCTCAAAGAACTTACTCCGTTTGCAAGTACAAGATGCTCCTTGATGCCTTCAAGGTAAGGCCACATGCACATCTCAGAAAACCAACAAAGAACATCTTGTACTGCACTTTTGGGGAGACATTTTAACTGCAAACCAACAGCTTCCAAAATGGTCTCTCCAAATGCGTGAAACAGTCTGCTCATGCTTGGAAAAAAGAAATGTAGTTCAGGGAGTAAAATCTGAAACAGTTTGTTCATGCTTGGTTTATCTGACGACATAGATTCCTTCTTAAGAAGTAAGTAATTGTTGCAAGCAGATTGCTCAGTGTCAGCAGACTTGACCTTCTGAGTTGCAACTCCATCCATTAAACTAAGTTCGTCAGTGAAAATTGACAGCAAAGTTGTAAGCTGTGAGAAATCAGAGGCAAGAAACAGTCTCTCGTTTAAATATTCCTTGGCATAACGCGACACTGCCATCCATCCAAGAAATCGAGGAAGTGGGCTAGAAAACCTGGAAAATTCTGATATCTTATGCACCCATGCTGATGGAGGAACTAAGCTTCTAAAACGAAAACCATCTTTTTTAATGCTGACAAGTTCTCTAGTATTGTCGCTACCAGATGAAGCCAGAACCAGCTTCTGGAGAAGTGCCCAACGTCTTTGTAAACCATGTAATTTTACATTATCCAATTTCTTATCCCCTGCATTAACAGAGCTGTAAAGACATGCAAGCTGTCGGTTGAGGTTTTCAGCAGAATTCAATATGATATCGATCACATTATCTGGTGGACAAAATAGGTCAGTTGCTGAGTGCAACAAGAACAACAAGCTATCAAGAAGAATTTCATTAGCTAAATGCCCTTTCCTTCCAAATTGCTTCATAATAAAGTGCCAAAGCAGAGCTTGGTTCTTTCTGACCAAAGTTACAGCATCCACAAGGTCTGTAACTTCTGGTGAAATTTCTATAGCTTGCTTGTCATCCTCAGCATCATTTGGATAGACTTCACCGTCGGGTATCTTTGCATGGTATTCACAGTCAAATTTTGCAGCTTGCAGGAGTAAATCTAGGACAGCTCTATCCCGTTTATTCTCCAAACTGTGCACTGTCGCTAGATCTAAATCTTTCACAAGCAAATCTTTCAACTCAAAGGAGGCATTCCGTTGTATCAACTCCGAATGAGTACGTTCAATTCGATCCAGAGGCTCTGAATTAAGCCGTAAATCCAAGAGAAAAAATGGATTAACATAGCATTCTGCAGCTAATAGCAAAGCATCAATTCCGGCATTATGCCCCTCAATTGTTGGTTCCTGTTGCATGCACAGATTCAGTGCTAAGCGACGAAATTCTAGAGCTCTTAATTCACAGTTCTCTTGGTTCAGCAGTTGTAGATAATCAGCCCGTGCATCATTGTAATCATCAGCAACAGTATCTTCCAGCTGGAAAAGGCCAGCTGGTAATTTTACATTGGTTTTCCTGCCCTGAGGGATGTTCTGGTCAAAATTTGTACGTACTTTATCATGGTCTTCTCGCAGAGTATTTGTCAACTCAGATTGCTTCAATTCTTCAGGAGCAAATAAAGAATTGTACTGTTCAAAACTTTCTATTCTCATAGCTATTTCAGATGTGTCTCGCCCGTCAACAACTTCAGGGTTGCAAGAATGTGGTGCTGGACAATCTGAAACCGCAAAAGCTGCTTGATCAACCTCAGGCAATGAACTTTTGCAGAGGTCAACGTCAGGTGGGAGTGGCATATGAGGATCCAAGATAGAAAGAAGTATACTGCAAGTTAAAGTTAGATTTAGTGTATTTTACTAGCATATAAAGCAATTTTATAATAGGCCTAATGATGAATTTGCTCAATACATTTTCATGTGCCCAATCTAAATATTTGACAAGATAATGTTGTTGCACAAATTGGTCCCTCAACTTCCACTCATAACTCGTTTTGTCCCCTCAATTTTTGGAAAGAGCAAATTAGTTACCGACTTCAAGAAATAGTTCAATTTTCGCTAAAGAAATGTTTGTTTCAACCAACGCCACAAGCTGAGTTGGTGGGACATACACACTAAGTTGGCCAACTTGAGTGTCAATTCAGTTCATTGCCTCTTTTAAACAACTTCAAGAGTTTAAAGGGCAACTTGGCAGCAGTTCATTTAAACCAAAGTAAGTTAAGTGTAAACGACAAGTTTATGCATTAGCCAAATATATATTGTTGCTATAAAATAGGAATATGAAAAGTTGTGACCAAGGGGTTAACTATTAGATAATTATAAGAGTATTTACTTCCAATCAATCAGCATAGATTATTACTCACTGTACTCGTAACCTTATGTTGGACCTGCATGTACATATTGCTTACCAACCTTGGGGCAACAGCACCTCGCCGCCATTCAAGTTCCAAAGAAGGGAGTACAGCAGGATTCTTTGCAGCTGTACGAATAATGTTCAAGGCCATATGGCAAACTTTTGCCTGTTTCTCCAGATACATAGCAGACACACCACCAAATGATATTCTGTCTTTCATTGCACTTATAGCATGATCAACAAAAGGATCTAGCATCTCCAGAATAAAAAGTATTTTATGCTTGACTTCCTGAAAGTAGGCAGTTATAGGATGCATGTTCAAGAAGTATTACAACAATCGCTGAGAAATAACAGGAAATGAAAGATGGATTACTTTGTATTCTGCGAGAACATCATCCATATTCCCTGATATGGCCAATAAAATATACTTCAGCGCCGCACGAGAACGGGAAAGAGATTGCCCAACTCCCTGACCAACGTCACACATAAATCAAATCGTCTGATTGCCACGTGCATATGGAAAACAGTAAGCAATTTAACAAAACCAAACATTATGCTGATTCAGGATGATGCAAAAGTAAAGTATCATAATCATGATGGAAACTAACACTACAAACTCCCTGACCAACGTCACACATAAATCAAATCGTCTGACTGTCACGTGCATATGGAAAACAGTAAGCAATTTAACAAAACCAAACATTATGCTGATTCAGGATGATGCAAAAGTAAAGTATCATAGTCATGAACGAGACTGGAAGTGTAACACTACAAACTCTGCTCGAACAACTGGGTGTTTCATCTTAAATACAGCACAGCAAGACATACTAGCTCAAAACAACAGTATGCCCCTTCAAAAGTAATACCCAAAAGGAGATAAAACTTAAAAGCATTATTTTGTTTATTTGTTATGTATAGGCACAAAAGGTAGGCCCTAAAGAAAGGATACAAAATATGCCAGATTACATCACTAAAAGATAATTTTCTAGATTCCCAGCATTGCTCATGTAGACTAGGTTTCCAACACACACATACCTGGATAACACCCAGGAGATCCTCCAGAAGTTCAACTGCAAGATCTACCTATTTCATGAGTATATAATGTCATAAATAGGAACAGATTATAAAATCCATAACTGTGGACAAAATCATAAAGAGACCTTTGCTGCAATCATGGGCACCCAAGGTGATAGTGGCGCCCTGCACAAATCAAGCAAAACACATGCTGCTTTTGCCTAGTAGTGAACATAAGAAACATGTCAACAATCTACTGAAGAAAATAAATACTTCTACAATAGAGAGTTCAGAGTTGCAGAACGAACATGTGATGGCAGGTATGATGAAAGATAACCAGCACAGCCTCTGAGAAGAGGATGAAAAACTGATGATACCGATATTGACACAATCTGCAGCCACAAATACCTTGAGAAATGGTAAGTGATGCCACTAATGCATGAAGAAGATAACAGATCATATAAATCGAGGTACCTGGGAAAGAGCATTGTGAACATCTGGATGGTTCCATTGGCTAAAACAATCATCAATCTGTTCGGTAGGGCCAGCACTAAATGGAGGACGAAGTGCTATGAAAAACACACAAGAGCAACATCATATTATCAGATTCTACAAAGGCATACATGCCGTATACTGACACCCTTGAAGGTAGATCTGCCCCCATTTTTTTTTACTTTTAGAAGGGGTGCAGTTGGTTTATATTTAAACCTAAGGACATCAGTAACCAAGAATCCATAGGATAAATCCTGGAAAATGCAAACAAACTAACATTTGATTGGACTCAATCCATAGTCTTTAGCCACAAGGCACGGGTGTCGCACCAAATGCGCTAGCCAATGGCCATGTAGGCTTTGCATCTTTTTACTATGGGATATTAACATGCGGGAAGGTGTAGATTGTTTGGTAGCCAAAGTTGTTACTCAATCATACTTCTGCTAATTCTCATTTAAGAGTATTAAGAGAAGCTAAAAAGCATTAAGTATGTAAGGTCATCTCCCAGTCAATACCTGGAAGAAGTGCTTGAACAAGCGGTAAGACAGACCACATGTCTGAAGTAGTTTCAGCAAGCTTGCAACCTAGTTGAGGCTGCAAGCACAATCAAGAAAATAAAACCAGCCTTTTAGAACAAAAGGTAACATGGAAATTGGACGGTATAAGAATAACACAATATGACAAAGATAACCTGTGATGCAGCTGCATACAGTACATGAAGAATGCCTTCTTCAACAGCAGCAACATCCAAAATATTTAGAAAAGAGCCATCAAAGTGATTTTCCGATAAACTAAATTCTTCTCCAAACAAACTAGAGTAGTTTGTATAAGGCACTAGGCTGGAAGCATCACTTTTAGGAATTTCATCAGAGACTTCACTCGAAAGCTTGCCGCCATTAGGTATTGGCTCGTCAACGAATGGCTCAGGCTCCAAAAGTTTTTGGAGCACCCTTGATGCCTTAGTTCAAGAGAGGCAAATGTTCAGAAAATACTCCGAGAGGAAAAAGTACATGACCAAAGAAGACAAAAAAATATGGTCAAAGAACATACTCGATGGCAAACAATTGAGAGAGTTTTGTCTTTGTGTGCTTTCCTTAAGAGTAGTATAGCTGTTTCAGATCGAAATGCCAGCATACATGAAGCAGGCTGAACAGAAGATGGACTCCGTGCTCTCCTAGGTTGTGCCTGTACAAAAATAAAGAATTCAGAACATAAAATCGACCAAAACGAGTGCATATGCGCTGTATGTTTCTATGCTCCCCAAGGGAGATACATCCGACTTGAATGTGGTTGCTAATCATTTACTTCTTAACCACCTTAACTTCCCTTATTTGTAGGTGACAAATTCCTTTGAAGGGCACAGAGATGAGTATCATGCATAATAATTGAAAAAGATTTTGTAAAATACAAGTCATGAACTGGTAGTTTTAATAACAGGACGGAGCGCTAAAATAAGTTACCATCTTTTAATTTTCATATTATCAAACTCTATATCAATTGTTGCAGAGGAATAGGTCTTCTACTATTGTAGTTTTAATTGGAAGGATTACCAGAAAATAGGTCCTTGGTGTTAAGCTGAATGGCAGAGCACAGACAATAGGACCACAGACACATAGTCCAGATGTAAAATGGTACTAGCTTGCTAGCCCTAAATAAGACCACATGTTCGAACAAAGGACAATTGAATATGACTTCCGTTTTAAATACTTTAAACCATCAGGAAAACAGATACGGCCAGAAATCACTCAGTTCCTTTTTCTACACATAAATTGGCAGTCACACAGAATAGGCTGGCTGTTTAGCAGTTCCGGTCATAAACCAGCGAGAAATATTCGTGTTCTCGTGCATTTGCAAGCAACCAACAAACTGGCAGATGTCAGTGCTCAGTGTTTCACTACAGGGGCATGGCCAACAAGGAGTTTGTGCAATGTGATGACATAAATTAATGGAAGATCCTGGATAACATCAACCTAACTCACTCCTACATAACTCCAACAGCCTTTTTGTGAATTGAACTAGAAGTTGCTGACGAGACATAGTTATATCTCATGATATAGTTTAGCAGTTGCCAGAATGCAACCATAAAACCATCTACCTCAACTACGTTAAATAAATACTCCTGCAAATATTCTCTAGTTCCTATCAGTCAAGGTTAGCTCCAATCTCAGGTGGTCTTTTCAGAACTCGCAGAGGGGGGTGTATACAGTTAGTTAGTCAGCACTCAGTGCTATGGATAGTTATTATTCATTCAGAAAGAGATGTGCAGAAGATAAATGACTTGTTCCTATACACATTTTACATAACTGGGAATCTATGTATGACATAGAGTGGAGGTGTAGTACCATGTAATTAAGCTTTCAGTATTCCTAGTTCTTACTGTAGCACACAACGATAGCACATAGCCAAAATTATATAAAAGGATAAACAGAAGTATGCGGAAAGAATATTTACTTGCCTCGAAGTTTGAGGAAACAGTTGGAATAGAAGCCAGGCTAGTCTTTAGGGTATCTGAATCAGCGGAAGAAATCGACGTTTTTGTAGCGTCCCTGTAAATTTGGGGGATGTGTCAATCAGATGGCATTGCTCGCACACAGGTGGGTGCACGCACGAGGGCGTGAACAGTAGTGCACATGCACATAATGTATGCAAACTAGAGATGAAGACTGGCAAGTAAGCATGTATGAGAAATGGGCCACACCTTTCGTTTATAAGGTTGAGGATTGGATAAAATGGGCCAGCAAGCAGAGCCAAAAACCGAACACTGCTCTCTGGGGTGTCTGTGATGCTATTAAGGTCAGCCTGCAGTGTGATGAGCAGCCAGCCAGCCGGTTAAAGGGGACACATGGGGGAAACAGCAAAACTACTAGCTTATAGCCTAGGAGCAAGACTAATTTTACCTCAATCTGTGGCAGAAACGGTGGTAGCCTGCTTGCAATGTCTTTGAGTAACTAGATTTAATTTGCAACACAATTCATTCATCAGGATGGAGATACGTTAGCAAGACAAACATGAGAAATAGAGCAAGTAGAACACACATATATATGGCAGAGCTACCTGGAGATGCATATTGTGCGAAGAATGAGATTGTTTCTGCGAAGAGGATATTTGTGGTAACAAGTGGTTGACAAGAGGTTGGAATTCAGGTTCCAGGCCAGGTACAGGGATTCCGGTGAGCTGGATGAAGTAGATGGCAATGGGGCTTCCGCGCAGACAAGAGATGCGGACGTAGCGGCACGGGGTGTGGTTGGCCGGGTACACCATGTCGCGCTTGGGAGCTTCGCCGCGCGGGCGAACCTTGACGAAGGCCTCGGGCTTGTACCGCAGCCCGCCGGTGACCTCCCATTCGAGGACGGACTTGTTGTAGATGCGGATGTGGGAGACGAGGCACGGCTCGTTGAGCTCGAGGAAGATCCACTCCTTGGTGTTGGTGGCGGTGGACCAGTGGGAGCGGAGGTCGGGCTCCAGCACGTTGGCGGCCTTCTGCCCCGACGACTCGCGGGAACACGCCTTTACCCGGAAACCCAGAGCCACGCCGCCGTCGCTCCACTCCTCCCCCCTGCCCTCCCTCTCCCTCTCCGGCGCCGCCTCCATAGCTTCCCCTAGTTCCCTGTCCGTGGCCGCGATTGGCTACTCTACTCTGTAGCAACACACACCAAGGGGGGAGGTTGAAGACGACGGGATGGGGGTATTCGCTGGGCCAAGAGCCCGAGATCGATCGGGCCTTTGACGGCCCATTAAGCGCTACCAAAACTTGCGTGACATTGTTTAGAACAACTCCAATAGCTCTACTTTAATTCTCGAAAAAAGAACTCCAATAGCTACTGTAAAATACTTTCAGTAAAAATCGTCTCACCGGACGACCATATAATTTAGGGGAAGTTGTCTAACGCCTATTTTTCTCAATTCCCGTAAAAAAAACTCATATAATTGTTTTTCCTATTTTCCGTTAAATAGTGTTGGGCCCGTAAGTCCAGAGCAGTGAGGCCGGATAGAGGATATGTGGCGGCCGCGCGACATGGCGGCGTAGCGGCGCAACCTGGCGGTCGGCCTCGCGGTGAAACCTATCTCAAATATTTGGAGGAAGACCATCCACGTGCACAACTTAGAATTAGCAGCAACCTCGACGTTGTCCTTGTCGCCGGAGTTCATCATTTTGATCAACAAGTATGAGCAACCTTCGCTCTGATATCACTTGATGAAGTATGAGCTGGCGAGATGCCAATCCTTGTGAGTTGCGGCCGGATCTTTCACGGTACCGGCAGCATCGGTGATGAAAACTTTCGATCAAGTCAACGTACGATAAAAAAACTTACGTCAAATAGATCAGATCAACTCTATGCGTAGCAGCAACAAAATCCTCACATATCAATAATGAACACTATCTTAAATGCCTCGGATATGGGATGTTTTTGGATTTTTATTCAACTCAGGGAAAATAAATTCGGCCTCTAGATTAGCCATAGATGGCTTTTTTTAATTTTTTGATAAATGATGGATTTTATTTGTCTAGAATGAAGCATCAAAAGGATACAAGCACTATAAGCATATGTCTAGCCTCTGCATAGTTAGAATGCATGCAGTCAACACCAACACACACAACACATGCCGGCAACTAGCAAATTCATATAAAACCAAAGCTATGTAATCAACGTAGCCGGCTTTCTTTTTATAAGCAACGCAACCCCAGAAAACCGGCCAAGCCAACCAATTTGAAACAGACTCTCCTATCCAAAATAACCAAAATTTGACTAATTAATGTTCCGGCTACCTTGGCAATCAACCTTGATCCAGATTGTGTAGGTAACTAGTACTTTGTGCTTTCCTAAAAATAAAAGCATGTTATGCACCGTAACCTTTGACTTGCAACAATAAAAAATGAAAACTTCGCATAAGGTTTCCTTCTTTGGACGAGTCCTAAAATTTGGCTTCATACCTTCCTGTAATGCAGGGATTTGGAGCAACATCGAACCAATCAAAACTTGTTGCATCGCAATAGAATGCCCCAAGTTATTTTCTTCTTTTGTATAGCACGCGGATCGTCTCGTAAAATATCGGTTGCCTTCTATCTTGGTCTTGCCAGTAGCCACTCCTTCTGGACATGTCTGGCTTAAATAATCTTTTGATGCAAGAAATAGCTTAGGCACTAGTGGTCGTATAAGGGATTCGACCGAGGTCTCCTATAGCTCTGCCTAAAGTTTGAGCACGATTGAGGAAATCTCCAAGGTTTGAGCATAGCAAAAAATGAAGGAGAGAGTAATGGAGTCGTCCCCCATCTTACGCTTGGAGAAGAAGGGGTCTATTATAAGTGGCCTCGAAGTATGACCATTATGCAACAGAAGTTGCAAACCTTTTATTAAGCCTGAATGCTAGGCAGAGGTAGGCTAGAGGATCAGAAAACATTGCAACCTAGGTTGCAACCTTTCTTTTGCACCCGGAGGCTGATCGAAGGTGCCCCGAAGGGTTCGGGTTGCCCCGAAGGTTTCGTGTGTGTAACATCCCAAATTTTCAATTTGGAATGTTATACACTAGATCATCATTTGCATATCATATCTTATTGCATTTTGGTCGATCCTAGAAAATTCTACGCAACTCAAGGACCCTCGGAGAGAGTTGGGGATTTCGTTATTTTCATATTTGAGTTTTCTCAAATTTTGAAAATAGGATCATTTGATTTTATTTATCTTATGTTCAATTATTTCTATTATCAAATATGAGAGAGGGAATAAAATGAATTTCCCAAAAATAAAGAAATATTGAGGTTTTAATAAAAAAATCAAATAAGATTTTATTTTGGTTTTATTTGCTATTTTATTTGAATTTAGGAAAAATGCGCATTTTTAAAAATTGCATTTAGGCCCCAAATAAATGTTCATCCTGTGCGGCTTGATTTTAGAAGTCGGGGAAAATTTATTTTGGGATTTTTGGAGTCCGTTTAGTATTCCTTTTGTTTTTTTTTCTGAGCGTAACTATTTAAAAAAAGAGTCCGAACCGACTTTGGGCCGTAACCGGCCAGGACTCCGCCTGGCCGGGCCTTCAAATAGCCGCCGCCCGAGGCCCGACAGCCCCAAGCCGCGCCCCCGCCCCAAACCCTAACCCTAGCGCCGCCACCGCCGTCCCCGCGCTGCCCCACGCCGCCACCTGCCCGCTGCCGCCGGAGGTAGATCTCGCCGCCGGGTTTTTTAAAAAATCGATCGGTTTCCGTCGGTTTCTTTCGGTTTTTTTAGTTCGTTTTTTTAAATAGATCGGTTTTTCCGGTTTATTTATTTAGCGAGCGTTCGCCCATTTGTTCGTTTTAACGAACGCGTTCTTCGATTAGATTCAGATAACGAACGTTCGTTCGTTAATTTGTTTGTCATGGTCAAGATGGCAACAGTGCCGCGCCAGACGGGTGATAGCCGCCCCGTACGACGCTCTGTGGCCATGCGTGTTTCGGGATTCGGGGGTGGCAAGCTTCACTGTAGCCACGCCCCGTCTCATCGCCGTAATGTGGGTGCAAACTTTGAGGACATGATCTCGGCCGCCTGCTGGGGGACGGCTTCTTGGAGTTGGCCTTCTCGTGGCCGGCTCCTTGGAGTCGGCCCTCTCGTGGTTTTCTTCATGAGGATTTTAGGGCTGGGCCGCCTTCGTGCAGCCGGCCAGAGAGGTAGCCGGCCGGGGGAAGGCGGCCCCACGTCTTGGATGCTTGAAGGCTCAATCGGCCTATAATTTTTTCTGAAGAACCAGGGGGAGCCGATTAGGCTACCCGTGGTCATTTACTTAGAAAGTAGTCCCCGAAGCTGGTTGGGCTCCGAGGCAGAAAAAAGACGAGAAGCTCAGTCAGCTTCCTATCTTGAGGAGCCGGAAACCGGGAGCCGACTTTGATTAGGTGCGCCATCTTCTGGGGGTTTCGAAGCTTGAAGGCGGGAACCAGTTGGCACGCGAGTCAGGCCGCGAGCTGACCGCTCGTCGCCCGCGCGCCACGTGGCACCCTACGGCTGGAGGGGTCTGCCAGCCCACGCGCGCGATGGGATGCCGCCATAGACCGGGGCCCGCCACTATAGGGCCTCGGCCCACGCGCGGATCTTCTGCGGCCCGGATGGACCCACGCCTCCCAGCGGCGGTTACCGCACGTCGTGAAGGCGTAATAATCGCGGGGCGTGGGGGAGCGGGCGCAGTTAATCCCACATCCCCCACGCCCTACCTCCTCGGCTTCGCCGCACGAGGCTATAAGTAGGAGGAGAGGAGGGGAGCGCCAGACGCTCGCACGCTCGCCCTCGCTCCGCCCCTTCCTTCTTCTTCTTCCTCCTCTCCGTCGCCACAGCTACCCGCCGTCGCTCGGCTTTCCCGCCAATCTTCTTGGCTCGCTACCGCTTCGTCATGGCAGGGTCGCGCGCCTCTCCGCCGCCGCACCTTTCTCGCTGCCGCGCCATCCCCATGGCGCTGTCGAGCTCCTGGGATGGCTCAAACGTCCATGACGACCACGTCGACTTCCTCCGCCGGACGCGGGGGCTGCCAGGCGCGAACTACGTGCGTGTCCGTCTCGCGCCGAAGAGGAAGATCTCGCCGGCACCGGAGGAGGACGAGCGGGTGATCTTCCGCTCGCACTGCCTGCGTGGCTTCGGCCTACCGGCGAGCGGGTTATTCCGCTCGTTCCTTGAATTTTATCATCTCCAACCACATCACCTCACGCCAAAACACGGTGATGCTGCTGTCGGCCTTCGTCGCCCTGTGCGAGGGCTTTCTTGGCGTCCTCCCCACCCTCGAACTCTGGGGGGAATTCTTCCAGTGCAAGCTTGGCACTGTCGTCGCGGGTGTGCCCGCCCCTTGCGGTGCCTTCATCGCCATGCGGAGGACGAGCGACAATAATTCATTTCCGGCCATCCCGCTGATCCAGTCGGTGAAGCTCTGGCAGAAATCCTACTTCTACGTGAAGAACATCGCTCCGCAAGGCGACTTCGTCAACCTGCCGGCTTACGTAGCCGGCCCGCCCGCTGGGAGGCAGCCCTCATGGTCCTACCAGGCCAAGTCGCTGTCTCAGGTGGGGCTGCCTCCGTTGCACGGCTCCGTGAGATGATCCAGTCGGAGGGTCTGACCGGAGCCGACATGGTGGCCGCCTTCTTGGAGCGTCGGGTGCTCTCGCTTCAAGGCCGACCTCACATGATCTGCCAGATGAGCGGCCGCTTCGAACCGTGCTGGCTAAGCACCAAGGAGATGCCTCATGCCGAGGTGTCTTACATGGTGAACTACATTTCCAACTGCAAGCTCACCGAGGAGTGACAGTATGGCAAGGAGTCGTACTCTCGCGCCAATCCTCCGCCTGTGGTAAGTCTCTCTTCTTTTCTTCTTTCCTTGTTGCCGGAATCATGATGGCCGACTCCTGACCAGTCGGCTTGTTTTTGGCAGAATCCCAAGCTTTCGCCGGCAACCGGGGCTGCGGGGGTGGAACGTCAGTTCCTCCCCGACCGCACGATGGACGACGTTGACGACCCGGACCTGGGGGCGGCCGCCATGGAAGATGACGTCGCAGGGGAGGGCGGCGAGGCAAGCGGCTCTGGGCTCGGGGCCGCCCTCGAGGACTGGCCGGATGATGTCGAGGCCGAAGTCATTCCGCACCGCCGACCGGCGCCTGATCATCAAGGCGCAGGCCCATCTGCCGCGCCGGCTGCTCATGGTGGCGCGCAGAAACATCGGGCCGCGTCGACCCACTTCGACAGTCGGCCTAAGAAGCCCAAGAATGCCGTGGCGGCGACCAAGCGGGAAGAAGCGGCCGCGAAGGCGGCCCGCTTTCGCAAGGTGGTGAAGCAGCCGCAGGCGGTTTCAGCGTAAGTGTCGTTTTTCTTATGCCTTTCTATTTTTTCTTCGGTTGATATTCTTCTAAGCCTTCTTCTTGACTTATCAAACAGGGCCCCACTTTCTCTCGAACGGGCCCCTACCGCCTCCATAGTCGGACCCGCGGGAGGGTCGCAAGCTCCCGCCGTGTGGATCCCCGCGCCGATCTTCTAGAGGCGACAGAGCGAAACGCGTGGGAGGCGCGGGAGGAGCGGGAGGTGGAGGAGCGGAGGGCGACTCGGGAGGCGGAGGAGAAGTCGGCGGAGGTGCGAGCCGGCGCGGCTGCCAAGGCCCAGGCGGAGGCCGCAGCCGTGGAGAAGGAGGCGAAGGCCCTGCAAAACCAGCCTCTGCAGCTCATCATCCCCCTCCGCGCTGCGGCTCCTGACATCCCAGTGCCCCCGACGGAGGAGGCCGGCCGCGGCCAGCCGGCGATGGAGAGGGAGGCGGCGGCGTCGCCGCCGACTGGAACGGGCCAAGGAGGCCGGCCCGATGCACCGCTCGTGGAGCCGGCTGGAGGCGAGCCGACTGTGGGGGTGGATCTGGTGGTCTTGTCGCCGTCTCGTCGGCGTGCGGGGAAGGCGACTTCGGCGCCGGATCCGCAAAAAACCGCGAGCGCCAACTCGTCGGCCCAGGACCTGGAAGCGGCCAGCGATAGCTCGTCCGGGTGGACGTCGGGCGGCGGGATGGCCGTGCTGAACGTGGCAGCGCAGGACGTCCGGAACCGGCTTCAGGCCCAAGCTACCGCGCTGAAGCGGTATACTCAAGAATTTCTCACGACGCGCACGGTGATCCGGGTGAGTCCTCCCACTTTTCGTTGATTGCTCCTGATTTCTTCTATGGGGGCACGTCAACGCATCCACTGGGTGTAGTCCCCGGGTTCCGAGTCGGCTGCTGAGCAGGCGGCTTGGAACTTCTTGGTAGACTTCGATTGCCGTCTTGTTCTTACTCGCGTCTCTTATCTTATCTGCAGGAGTATCATAACCTCCGCGCAGCTGACTTCAACTCCCAGGCCCAGGAGTTGAATCAGAAAGCCACTAATCTGACCGAGAGCCGGAGTAAGTGCTTCGTCTTTTGTCTCAAGTGGGGGCGCATCAGCGCACCCACTGGGTGTAGTCCCCGAGATTCGGGCCGACTGCTGAGCAGTCGGGTCGGATCTTTTCCTGATGACTACTTTCTTCATAACTGCAGGGGCCAATGCTGACCTGAGGGGCCAGCTAAGCGAATCCCAGACCGCCCTTTGCGCCAAGGAGGCCGAGTGCGCCGCCCTGGCTCAAGAGCGCGATCGCCTGGCCAAGAAACTGCCCGACCAGGAGGAGAGCCACAAGGCGGCCCTGAAGACGGCGCAGGACAGCGAGGCCGCCCTCAAAGCCGAATATGAGACCGAGGCGGCGAACCGGGCCGAGGCAAGGCAGGCGCTGAGTCAAGGCTACAGCCGGGTGGAGGACTTAATCGATGGTAGGCCGCCTTCTTCTTCGTTTTTTTGCCTGCCTCCTACCATCTGACTCGTCTTTTGACTTTGTGCTACTGTTTTCTTCTTTGTGCAGATTACTTTCCCGGTTACTCTGCTGCCGCTACCCAAGCCATCGAGGCCTACCGTGACACGCGATGGCAGGCGGGGGCCGAGATCGCACCGGGTGCCAGCCGGTCACTTGAGGAGCAGCTTCTGGCGCTTCAAGCCCGCCTGCAGCCGGCCCACCGCATGCTCCCCCGTCTTTAGCGCGTCGGGGCACTAGTGTTGGCCGCCCTCTGGCCCGGCGAGGCGGTTCCCCGCACTCCAAGTCGGACCGCCGACTGGCTGGAGGTCGCAGTCGACCGCTTCGAGGCTTGGAAGGCGTCAGCGTCCCGGTCCGGCGCTGGGCGGGCGCTGGAATTCGTCCGAGCATGGTATCCTTTGCTGAACTTGGACTAGCTGAGCACCTGGCAGCAGGAGGCTGACGAGGAGCTGGAGGCAGTGCGGCCGGCTATCGTCCAGCGCGCCTCAGCGATCCCCGAGTACACCGACACCAGCGCCTTTGCCCCTGAGGTGGATGATGCCGGCGTCGCTCAGCCGGAGGAGTGGTTCGGGCTGAACCCGGCAGAAGGTGAGGACTCGGCTGAGGAGATTGCTTCCAGCGATGAGGGCGAAGGGGAAGAGGGGGAGGATGGTGAAGACATTGTGCCAGACAGCGAAGCGACCAGCCCGCCTCAGCCTGATCGCCTCCAACAACGATGCCGAGACTCGCCAGCCGGTCACTCCTCCAGCCGGCACTGCCGACTCCACCAACCTGCCCGACTCGCCCGTCGTTCCCTTGGCCTGATCCGCCGTCCTTGCCTTCCTGCTTGTTACTCTTTTGAACAACTTTTATCAAATTTATGCAGTTCCACCCACTAAGGGTGTATTCAGACTATGTTGAATGCTGGCCTTTTGAAGGCCTTTTGTGTAAATATAATCATGCATGTGTTTGGCTTCCGTTCATGTTTGCTTTTTATCCTTTTGGCTTTTTCCTTTGCCGCCTTCCCTTGGCCACTGCCTTCCCAACCGGACAGTTGCTCTGCGGTCTGTGGCTGGAGAAGGACTTGGTTGTTTGGGGAAGGCAAGTACTCGAGTTTTCCTAGATTGCAGCAAGGTGAACGGGAATCCGGCCAGCCGGCTGCTCTGGTAGCCGGCTGGCAGGGCGAGAGGCCGGCTCGCGTTATATAAGTTCGTTAGTCCTTAGCCGTTTTTCGTGTGGGCATCCTTTCCTGCCCTTGGCTCTTGCCAGTCGGACAGTCGATTCTTCGAGCTGCGACTTCTGGCAAGAGGGGGCTTGGGTGCCGGCACACTACTTGTTTGACTGCAGGCAGAACTTTAGATATAACTCGAGGCGGCGAGTCCCCAGGCCGACTGGTCGAACCCGGTGTCGGACGAAAAAAGCGAATGTAGTAACATATTCATAGGCATGATATTCTTCATTCATAGATAAAAGAGGGTAGTCCCCGAGTGCTCCTCGGGGGACCCTTTGTCTCGTACTTAGTACAAAAAGTAGCGTGGTACATACTGCTTTTTAACTTTAAAATCTTCGGAGGAGATTGGCGTTCCATGGTCGTTCTGACTCCTTGCCGGAATCATCTCTCTTGCGTGCCTTCAGCTTTTGCGCGTCGATTAGGTAGCAGGAGTCGTTTCCTAACGCTCTGCTGATGACGAAGGGGCCCTCCCAAGGGGCCGAGAGCTTGTGCTGGCCGGCTGTTCGTTGGATCAGTCGGAGCACAAGATCGCCCTCTTGGAAAGATCTTGGCTTGACCTTCCGGCCGTGGTAGCGGCGCGGACCCTGCTGATAGATGGCGGACCGGCTGAGGGCTAACAGCCAGCCCTCTTCTAGCAGGTTGACACCGTCTTCACGTGCTTCCTTGGCCTCCGCCTCCGTGTACATGGTGACTCGAGGTGAGTTGAACTCGATGTCAGTTGGGATGACCGCCTCGGCACCATATACAAGTAAGAAAGGGGTGAAGCCGGTTGATTTGTTTGGGGTAGTGCGCAAACTCCAGAGGACGACCGGCAGCTCGTCGAGCCAACAGCCGGCCAAACGCTCCAATGGCACGACCAGTCGGGGCTTGATGCTGGAGAGGATGAGGCCGTTTGCTCGCTCGACCTGGCCGTTTGACTGCGGGTGGGCAACAGATGCTAGGTCCAGTCGGATGCCATGTGTTGCGCAAAAACGTGCCAGTGCTCCCTTTGCAAAATTTGTACCATTGTCGGTGATGATGCTGTGCGGTATGCCGTACCGGGTTGTGATATCTGTGATGAACGTCACGACAGTCGGCCCATTCAGCTTCTTGATCGGCTTTGCTTCAATTCACTTGGTAAATTTGTCCACCGCGATGAGCAGATGTGTCATGCCACCGCATGCCGTCTTGAATGGGCCCACCATGTCCAGCCCCTAGACGGCAAAAGCCAGGTGAGGGGGGTGGTTTTGAGTCCAGAAGCCGGCAGGTGTTGCTTGGAACTGAAAACTTGGCACCCTTTGCAGTGTTTGACTAGTTCCTTGGCGGCATCCAAAGCAGTCGGCCAGAAGAATCCATGGCGGAAAGCTTTGGCAACGAGTGATCTTGAGGCCGCGTGGTGGCCGCATTCACCTTGGTGGATGTCCTTGAGGATTGCTATGCCCTTCTCTGGCTCGACGCAGCGCTGGAAGACTCCAGTGATACTGCGCCTAACAAGCTCTGGGTTTACTATTGTGTATGCTCCGGCTCGGCGTTGAACTTGTCTTGCCGAGACCTCGTCAGTTGGCAACTCTCTGTTTACTAAGAAGTTGAGGATGGGCTGGGCCCATGATGGAGCCGTGACTTCTTCTGCTATCAAAACTGCTACTGTGACCAGGGCGGGTGGGTTGGGTGGTGAAGAGTTGGAGTCGGCCACCGCCTATTGTGTCGATGCAGTCCCCGGGCTGGCTGCAGTAGCCCCCGGGCCGAGTTCCGGAGTTCCCGAGCTGGGTGCGACTATGGTAGTTTTCGGGCCGCCTGTCGAAGTCCCCGAGCCGCCTGCTTGGTTCCTCAAGTCGGGTCCGACTGCGACGGGGTCAGGCGGTACGAAGATGGAATCAGATTCAGGAGATGGCTTTATAGACGGCTTGAGGAGGCGTTGGAGAGAAACGCCGGCTGGTATAGCTTGCCGGGTGGAGCCTATTCGTGCCAGGGCATCTGCCTGCATGTTGTCGGCCCGTGGTACATGAAGGAACTCGCATCCTTCAAAATATCCACTGATTTGCTGAACGAGGAAGCGGTAGCTCGCCATGTTCGCGTCATTGGCGTCCCAGTCGCCAGATGACTGCTGGACCACCAAATTCGAGTCGCCATAGCACAGGATCCGGCGGATGCCGAGCTCTTTGGCTAGCCGGAGCCCGTGTATGAGCGCCTCGTACTCGGCCACATTGTTGGAGGCGGCAAAATGAATTTGCAATGTGTATTTGAGCTTGTCGCCCTTGGGAGAGGTGAGGACGATGCCGGCTCCCAAACCGGTGTGCATCTTGGACCCATCGAAGTGCATCTGCCAATGAGTGGAGTCGGGGGCCGGTGGCAGATACTGGGTTTCGGCCCAGTCGACGAGGAAGTTGGCCAGTGCTTGGGACTTAATGGCGGTGCGGGGCTGGTAGAAGATCGTGTAGGGAGCTAGCTCAATGTACCATTTTGCTACCCGGCCAGATGCATCCCGGCTGCCTATGATCTCGGCGAGCGGGGCAGTACATACGACCGTGATGGGGTGCTCTTGAAAGTAGGGCTTGAGCTTCTTGGCGGTGAAGTACACACCGTAGCACATCTTCTGGTAGTGTGGGTAGTTCTGCTTCGAGGTGGATAATACTTCGCTTAAATAATACACCGGCCTCTAGACCAGCTGAGCTCGGCCTTCTTCTGGGCACTGGACCACGATAAATGTGCTGACCACTCGGCTAGTGGCGGCAATGTAAAGGAGCATGGGCTCTTTTTCAGTCGGCGCCGCCAAGACAGGCGGCGTGGTCAGCATCTTCTTTAGCTCGTGGAAAGCTTGGTCTGCTTGGTCGTTCCACTCAAAGTGAGTGGACTTCTTCATGAGTCGGTAGAGGGGGAGGGCTTTCTCTCCGAGCCGGCTGATGAAGCGGTTCATGGAAGCCAAGCATCCGGTGAACCTCTGGACATCTCGTAGCTTGGTGGGAATCTCCATTCTCTCTATGGCCTTGATCTTCACTGGGTTGCATTTGATGCCGCGTTCGGAGACCAAGAAGCGTAGAAGCTGGCCGGCTGGTACTCCGAACACGCATTTCTCGGGGTTGAGCTTGATCTGAAACTGGCGCAAGTTTTCAAATGTCTCTGTGAGGTCTTCCAGCAAGGTACCGCGCTTCTCCATCTTCACCACAATATCGTCTACATAGACGTGGGCGTTTCTGCCGAGCTGCTTGAGGAGGGATTTCTACATGCAACGCTGAAAAGTGGCACCGACATTTCTCAGGCCGAATGTCATAGTCAGGTAGCAGAAAGCTCCGAATGGTGTGATGAAGGAGGTCTTCAAGCGGTCGGCTGGATCCAACTTTATTTGGTGGTAGTCTGAGTAAGCATCCAAGAAGCTCAATAGCTCGCATCCAGCTGTGGAGTCTATCACTTGATCAATCCTTGGCAAGGCGAAGGGATCTTTGGGGCAGGCCTTGTTGAGGCTGGTGTAGTCTATACACATGCGCCACTTGTTATTTTTCTTCAGCACGAGGACCGGGTTGGCGAGCCACTCTGGAAAGAAAACCTCCATGATGAAGCCGGCTGCCAGAAGCCGGGCTATCTCTTCTCCTACAATCCTTATCTTCTCTTCCGATAGTCAGTGGAGGGGCTATTTGACTGGTTTTGCACCTTCTCGGACGTGTAGCTTGTGCTCGGCGAATTCCTTCAGAACACCCGGCATGTCCTTGGGGGACCATGTGAAGATGTCCTGATTCTCACGGAGGAAATCGGCGAGCTTGCCTTCCTATT
Source organism: Triticum aestivum (assembly GCF_018294505.1). Taxonomy (NCBI): domain Eukaryota; kingdom Viridiplantae; phylum Streptophyta; class Magnoliopsida; order Poales; family Poaceae; genus Triticum; species Triticum aestivum. Next base: position 358,593,146 of record NC_057794.1, read on the forward strand.
TGTTGTTCAGGTTTGCCCCGATGGAGACTAGAGTCTCATGGAAGCTAGCTTCTGGCCCTCCGCGACGAGGGCGAGGCGGCGCGCCTCTAGCGTCTCGGTGTCAGCGTCGGCGGGGATGGGGGCGGACAAGTCACGCAGCGCCGTCTGCAGGGCGTCGTGGGCGTTTTCACCAGAGGCGGTGCCGTGGTTGATGACCAGTACCTCGGTGATGGTGCTGGCGCTGCTGTCGGCTTGAGGAAGAGGGTCATTGATGATTACCACGTTGGAGGGGAAGGCGTCAAGCGATGCCGTGTCAGAGTCGACAAGCATCGAGTCAGTGGAGCCAACCGACTCCAAGTCCGCGGCAAGCTTGCCGGAGACGTGGAGTTGGTCGAGGAGGCTGACAAGGTGGCTCTCGGGGCAGTCTGTGCCCGCGTTAGACGCAGGCTCGTCGGAGATGCGAGCCTCGCCAAGAAGATCGGTGAGGCAGCTCGCCGCGCAGGCGTCGGCGACGCCTTGCAGCGCGTCAGGGCAAGCGCCATCGGGCGAGCCGGGCTGGCTACACACGCTGGGAAGGAAAAGGGTTCATGTCCAGAACAGGTCTTCCAGACGGCGGTGCACCTGGCCCCACGGTGGGCGCCAAATGTTAGGTGGTTGGTGCGACATATGCCAACGGGTGGCTTATCATTGTGGGAGCCAATAAGACATCGCCGGTGCCTGGAAACGGGATAAGGCGAAGACATGCACGTCGGTGAATCTTACCTAGCTTCAGGGCTCTCCGTGGAGATAACACCCCTACTGCTGCTCTGCGGGGTCTCCGCATGGTCACTAGATTAACAAGTAGCTACAAGAGGCTCCTTGAGCTGTTCGGTGGAAGGATGAAGAAGGGCAAGGCTTGCCCGCTCCTTCCCTCAATGCGGTGTCTAAAAACTGCTCAAAAAGGGATCCCTCTGCATGGGTGCCCTGGGGGGTTTATATAGGCCTACCCCCCAGGGGTACAATGGTAATCCAGCTAGGTGCGGGCCCCAGCCGTCTGTGTCTATGCTGGCCGGCTTCTCCGCCGACCGATGGGCCCGCCGACTGGTGGACCCCGCCGGCTGCCGGCCTTCTGGTCGACAGGCCGGTCCCACCGCTCGGGGGTCTTGTCGGAGGCTGGTTACTGTTGCCTCGCCTCTGGTGACAGGGGCTTTGTCGTGGTAAGCATGGCTACAGTGCTGTCGCCGGGCGGCTTATTGCTGTAGCCTTACCTCGCCTTATCTCTTTAATGAGGCACCTCCTTCGAGGAAGTGAACTAGCCGACTACTAGGAGTCGGCCATTCCCCAGGCCGACTGGGAGAGGCCTGGCCGCCCTTAGGCGTCTCCCTAACTGAGGGGGCCCGCCACCCACGGGTCGTACTGACAGCTTGCTGTGGGTGATGTCATGGTCAACATTGCAACAGTGTCGCGCCGTACGGGTGATGGCCGCCCCGTACGACGCTCTGTGGCCATGCGCATTCCGGGATTCGGGGGTGGCAGGCTTCACTGTAGCCACGCTCCGTCTCATCGCCGTAATTTGGGTGCAAACTTTGAGGACATGATCTCGGCCGCCTGCTGGGGGGCCGGCTTCTTGGAGTCGGCCTTCTCGTGGCCGGCTCCTTGGAGCCGGCCCTCTCGTGGTTTTCTTCATGAGGATTTTAGGGCTGGGCCGCCTTCGTGCAGCCGGCCAGAGAGGTAGCCGGCCGGGGGAAGGCGACCCCATGTCTTGGATGCTTGAAGGCTCAATCGGCCTATAATTTTTCTGAAGAACCAGGGGGAGCCGGCTAGTCTACCCGTGGTCATTTACTCCGACAAGCCGTGTCCCCGGTTATGGACAACTTGAGTATCTAGTACATGGATTATCATGTGAATCTCATCATGTTACTCTAAAATTAATTTTGTTGGGTTTTGTTTAATGATGTTGCTTAATTGGGATTGAGAATGCTGTCAACCATTCTCAATGTTTAACAACTACCATGATAGTTAAATAAAATCTATTCCTTTGCAGTAGGGAAAAATTGGCTTTACGCAAAATTGTAACCATAGAGCTTTCCACCAGCCAAATATGCATATAGTATAGCCTATTTCATTCCATTACTCTCTAGGTGTTACATTGCCAGCATATTCCATGTGCTGCCCCGTTTCGGTCTGCAACGTTAATGTTGCAGACTTTTCAGAGGACGATTAAGGTGCTTTTAGGTCGTGGTTTTATACTTAGTGATGTCGTTGGAGTTGATGGACTCACTTTGTTGGGGAACGTAGCAGAAATTCAAAAATTTCCTACGTGTCACCAAGATCTATCTATGGAGAAACCAGCAACGAGGGGAAGGAGAGTGCATCTACATATCCTTGTAGATCGCTAAGCGGAAGCGTTCAAGAGAACGGGGTTGAAGGAGTCGTACTCATCGTGATCCAAATCACTGGAGATCCTAGTGCCGAACGGACGGCACCTCCGAGTTCAACACACGTACAGCCCGGTGACGTCTCCCATGCCTTGATCCAGCAAGGAGAGAGGAGAGGTTGAGGAAGACTCCATCCAGTAGCAGCACGACGGCGTGGTGGTGGTGGAGGAGCGTGGCAATCCAGCAGGGCTTCGCCAAGCACCGCGGAAGAGGAGGAGTACGAGAGGTAGGGCTGCGCCAAGAGGGAGAAGTTCTCGTGTGTTGGGCAGCCCCAAAACCCCCACTATTTATAGGAGGAGGGGAGGGGGCTGCACCCCCTCTAGGGTTCCCTCCCCAGGGGTGGCGGCAGCCCCCAGATGGCATCTGGTGTGGCCAGAAGGGGGAGAGGGGGGAGGCGCACCTAGGGTGGGCCTTAGGGCCCATCTGCCCTAGGGTTTGCCCCCTTCCCCACTTCCCTTGCGCCTTGGGCCCTATGGGGGGGCGCACCAGCCCACCTGGGGCTGGTCCCCTCCCACACTTGGCCCATGCTGCCCTCCAAGGTTGGTGGCCCCACTTGGTGGACCCCCGGGACCCTCCCGGTGGTCCCGGTACGTTACCGGAAAAACCCGAAACTTTTCCGGTGACCAAAACAGGACTTCCCATATATAAATCTTTACCTCCGGACCATTCCGGAACTCCTCGTGACGTCCGGGATCTCATCCGGGACACCAAACAACATTCGGTAATCACATACAAACTTCCTTTATAACCCTAGCATCATCGAACCTTAAGTGTGTAGACCCTACGGGTTCGGGAGACATGTAGACATGACCGAGACGTTCTCCGGTCAATAACCAACAGCGGGATCTGGATACCCATGTTGGCTCCCACATATTCCACGATGATCTCATCGGATGAACCACGATGTCAAGGACTCAATCGATCCCGTATACAATTCCCTTTGTCTAACGGTACGATACTTGCCCGAGATTCGATCGTCGGTATCCCAATACCTTGTTCAATCTCGTTACCGGCAAGTCTCTTTTACTCGTTCCATAACACATCATCCCGTGATCAACCCCTTGGTCACATTGTGCACATTATGATGATGTCCTACCGAGTGGGCCCAGAGATACCTCTCCGTTTACACGGAGTGACAAATCCCAGTCTCGATTCGTGCCAACCCAACAGACACTTTCGGAGATACCTGTAATGCACCTTTATAGCCACCCAGTTACGTTGTGACGTTTGGTACACCCAAAGCATTCCTACGGTATCCGGGAGTTGCACAATCTCATGGTCTAAGGAAAAGATACTTGACATTAGAAAAGCTTTAGTATACGAACTACACGATCTTTGTGCTAGGCTTAGGATTGGGTCTTGTCCATCACATCATTCTCCTAATGATGTGATCCCGTTATCAACGACATCCAATGTCCATAGCCAGGAAACCATGACTATCTGTTAATCACAACGAGCTAGTCAACTAGAGGCTCACTAGGGACATATTGTGGTCTATGTATTCACACGTGTATTACGATTTCCGGATAATACAGTTATAGCATGAATAAAAGACTATTATCATGAACAAAGAAATATAATAATAACACTTTTATTATTGCCTCTAGGGCATATTTCCAACAGTCTCCCACTTGCACTAGAGTCAATAATCTAGTTCACATCACCATGTGATTAACACTGACAGGTCACATCACCATGTGACCAACATCCAAAGAGTTTACTAGTGTCATTAAACTAGTTCACATCATCATGTGATTAAGACTCAATGAGTTCTGGGGTTTGATCATGTTCTGCTTGTGAGAGAGGTTTTAGTCAACGGATTTGTAACATTCAGATCCGTATGTACTTCGCAAATCTCTAGGTCATATTGTAAATGCTGCTTCCACGCTCCACTTGGAGCTATTCCAAATGGTTGCTTCACTATATGTATCCGGTTTGCTACTCAGAGTCATTCGGATAGGTGTTAAAGCTTGCATCGACGTAACCCTTTACGTCGAACTCTTTATCACCTCCATAATCGAGAAACATATCCTTATTCCTCTAAGGATAACTTTGACCGCTATCTGGTGATCCACTCCTTGATCACCTTTGTACCCTCTTGCCAGACATGTGGCAAGGCACACATCAGGTGCGGTACTCAGCATAGCATACTGCAGAGCCTACGTCTAAAGCATAGGGGACGACCTTCGTCCTTTCTCTCTTTTCTGCCATGGTCGAGCTTTAAGTCTTAACTTCATACCTTACATCTCAGGCAAGAACTCCTTCTTTAACTGATCCATCTTGAACACCTTCAAGATCATGTCAAGGTATATGCTCATTTGAAAGTACCATTAAGCGTTTTTGATCTATCCTCATAGATCTTGATGCTCAATGTTCAAGTAGCTTAATCCAGGTTTTCTATTAAAAAACACCTTTCAAATAACCCTATATGATTTCTAGAAATTCTACATCATTTCTGATCAACAATAAGTCAACAACATATACTCATCAGAAATTCTATAGCGCTCCCACTCACTTCTTTGTAAATACAAGTTTCTCATAAACTTTGTATAAACCCAAAATCTTTGATCATCTTATCAAAGTGCATATTCCAACTCCGAGATGCTTACTCCAGTCCTTAGAAGGATCGCTAGAGCCAGCATACCTTTTAGCATCCCTTAGGATTGACAAAACTTTTCTGATTGTATCACATACAACCTTTCCTTATGAAAACTGGTAAGGAAACTCGTCTTGACATCCATCTGCCAGATTTCATAAATGCAGCTAATGCTAACATGATTCCGACGGACTTAAGCATCGCTACGGATGAGAAAATCTCATCGTAGTCAACTCTTTGAACTTGTGAAAAACTCTTCGCCACAAGTCAAGCTTCATAGACGGTGACATTACCATCCACGTCCGCCTTCTTCTTAAAAGATCCATTTATCTCAATGGCTTGCCGATCATCGGGCAAGTCCACCAAAGTCCATGCTTTGTTCTGATACATGGATCCTATCTCGGATTTCATGTCTTCTAAACATTTGTCAGAATATGGGCCCACCATCGCTTCTCCATAGCTCGTAGGTTCATTGTTGTCTAGCAACATGACCCTCAAGACAGGATTACCGTACCACTCTGAAGTGGTACGCATCCTTGTCACCCTACGAGGTACGGTAGTGACTTGATCCAAAACTTCATGATCACTATCATAAGCTTCTACTTCAATTGGTGTAGGTGCCACAGGAACAACTTCCTATGCCCTGCTACACACTAGTTGAAGTGACGGTTCAATAACCTCATCAAGTCTCCACCATCCTCCCACTCAACTCTTTCGAGAGAAACCTTTCCTCGAGAAAGGACCCGATTCAAGAAACAATCCATATTGCTTTCGGATCTGAATTAGGAGGTATATCCAACTGTTTTGGGTGTCCTATGAAGATGTATTTTATCCGCTTTGGGTTCGAGCTTATCAATCCTGAAACTTTTTCACATAAGCGTCGCAGCCCCAAACCTTTAAGAAATGACAACTTAGGTTTCTCTAAACCATAATTCATACGGTGTCATCTCAACGGAATTACGTGGTGCCCTATTTAAAGTGAGTGCGGTTGTCTCTAATGCCTAACCCATGAACGATAGTGGTAATTCGATAAGAGACATCATGGTACGCACCATATCCAATAGGGTGCAACTATGATGTTCGGACACACCATCAAACTATGGTGTTCCAGGCGGTATTAATTGTGAAACAATTTCCACAATGTCTTAATTGCGTGCCAAAGCTCGTAACTCAGATACTCATCTCTATGATCTTATCATAGACATTTTATCCTGTTGTCACGATGATCTTCAACTTCACTCTGAAATTACTTGAACCATTCAATAATTCAGACTTGTGTTTCATCAAGTAAATATATTCAACATCTACTCGAATCATCTGTGAAGTAAGAACATAACGATATTCACTGCATGCCTCAGCACTCATTGGACTACACACATCAAAATGTGTTACTTCCAACAAGTTGCTATCTTGTTCCATCTTACTGAAACCGAGGCTTTTCAGTCATCTTGCCCATGTGGTATGATTTGCATATCTCAAGTGATTCAAAATCAAGTGAGTTCAAACGATCCATCTGCATGGAGTTTCTTCATGCGTATACACCAATAGACATGGTTCGCATGTCTCAAACTTTTCAAAAACGAATGAGTCCAAAGATCCATCAACATGGAGCTTCTTCATGCGTTTTATACCATTATGACTTACATGGCAGTGCCACAAGTAAGTGGTACTATCATTACTATCTTATATCTTTTGGCATGAAAATGTGTATCACTACAATCGAGATTCAATAAACCATTCCTTTAGGTGCAAGACCATTGAAGGTTTTATTCAAATAAATAGAGTAACCATTATTCTCCTTAAATGAATAACCGTATTGCGATAGACATAATCCAATCATGTCTATGCTCAACACAAACACCAAATGACAATTATTCAGGTTTAATACTAATCTTGATGGTAGAGGGAGCGTGCGATGTTTGATCACATCAAACTTGGAAACACTTCCAACACATATCGTCAGCTCACCTTTAGCTAGTCTCCGTTTATTTCGTAGCTCTTTTATTTCGAGTTACTAACACTTAGCAACCGAACCGGTATCTTATACCCTGGTGCTACTAGGAGTACTAGTAAAGTACACATTAACATAATGTATATCCAATATACTTCTATCGACCTTGCCAGCCTTCTCATCTACCAAGTATCTAGGGTAATTCCGCTCTAGTGACTATTCCCCTTATCACAGAAGCACTTAGTCTCGGGTTTGGGTTCAACCTTGGGTTTCTTCACTGGAGCAGCAACTGATTTGTCGTTTCATGAAGTATCCCTTCTTGCCCTTGCCCTTCTTTGAAACTAGTGGTTTCACCAACCATCAACAATTGATGCTCCTTCTTGATTTCTACTTTCGCGGTGTCAAACATCGCGAATACCTCAAGGATCATCATCTCTATCCTTGATATGTTATAGTTCATCACGAAGCTCTAGCAGCTTGGTGGCAATGACTTTGGAGAAACATCACTATCTCATCTGGAGGATCAACTCCCACTCGATTCAAGTGATTCTTGCACTCAGACAATCTGAGCACAAGCTCAACGATTTGAGCTTTTCTCCCTGAGTTTGCAGGCTAAGAAAATCGTCGAAGGTCTTATACCTCTTGACGTGGGCACGAGCCTGAAATCCCAATTTCAGCCCTCGAAACATCTCATATGTTCCGCGATGTTTCGAAAACGTCTTTGGTGCCTCTACTTAAACCATTTAATTGAACTATCACGTAGTTATCAAAACGTGTATGTCCGATGTTCGCAACATCCACAAACGACGTTTGGGGTTCAGCACACTGAGCAGTGCATTAAGGACATAAGCTTTCTACTGTCCGTATAATCGCTACTGTCAACTTTCAACTATATTTTCTCTAGGAACATATCTAAAACGGTGGAACTAAAATGCGAGCTTACAACATAATTTGCAAAAGGTCTTTTGACTATGTTCAGGATAATTAAGTTCATCTTATGAACTCCCACTCAGATAGACATCCCTCTGGTCATCTAAGTGATTACATGATCCGAGTCAACTAGGCCGTGTCCGATCATCATGTGAGACAGACTAGTCATCATCGGTGAACATCTTCATGTTGATCGTATCTACTATACGACTCATGCTCGACCTTTCGGTCTCCGTGTTCCGAGGCCATGTCTGTACATGCTAGGCTCGTCAAGTTAACCCTAAGTGTATTGCATGTGTAAATCTGTCTTACACCCATTGTATGTGAACGTAAGGATCTATCACACCCGATCATCACGTGGTGCTTCGAAACGACGAACTGTAGCAACGGTGCACAGTTAGGGGAGAACACTTCTTGAAATTGTTGTAAGGGATCATCTTATTTACTACCGTCGTTCTAAGTAAACAAGATGCATAAACATGATAAACATCACATGCAATCAAATAGTGACATGATATGGCCAATATCATTTTGCTCCTTTTGATCTCCATCTTCGGGGCTCCATGATCTCCATCATCATGATCTCCATCATCGTGTCTTCATGAAGTTGTCTCGCCAACTATTACTTCTACTACTATGGCTATCGGTTAGCAATAAAGTAAAGTAATTACATGGCGTTGTTCAATGACACGCAGGTCATACAATAAATTTAAGACAACTCCTATGGCTCCTGCCGGTTGTCATACTCATCAACATGCAAGTCATGAATCCTATTACAAGAACATGATCAATCTCATACATCACATATCATTCATCACATTCTTCTTGGCCATATCACATCACAAAGCATACCCTGCAAAAACAAGTTAGACATCCTCTAATTGTTGTTTGCATGTTTTACGTGGCTGCTATGGGTTTCTAGCAAGAACGTTTCTTACCTACGCAAAACCACAACGTGATATGCCAATTGCTATTTACCCTTCATAAGGACCCTTTTCATCGAATCTGTTCCGACTAAAGTGGGAGAGACTGGCACCCGCTAGCCACCTTATGCACCAAGTGCATGTCATTCGGTGGAACCTGTCTCACGTAAGAGTACGTGTAAGGTCGGTCCGGGCCGCTTCATCCCACAATACCGTCGAAACAAGATTGGACTAGTAACGGTAAGCTATTGAACAACATCAACGCCCACAACTACTTTGTGTTCTACTCGTGCAAAGAATCTACGCAATAGACCTAGCTCATGATGCCACTGTTGGTGAACGTAGCAGAAATTCAAAAATTTCCTACGTGTCACCAAGATCTATCTATGGAGAAACCAGCAACGAGGGGAAGGAGAGTGCATCTACATACCCTTGTAGATCGCTAAGCGGAAGCGTTCAAGAGAACGGGGTTGAAGGAGTCGTACTCATCGTGATCCAAATCACTGGAGATCCTAGTGCCGAACGGACGGCACCTCCGCGTTCAACACACGTACAACCCGGTGACGTCTCCCATGCCTTGATCCAGCAAGGAGAGAGGAGAGGTTGAGGAAGACTCCATCCAGTAGCAGCACGACGGCGTGGTGGTGGTGGAGGAGCGTGGCAATCCAGCAGGGCTTCGCCAAGCACCGCGGAAGAGGAGGAGTACGAGAGGTAGGGCTGCGCCAAGAGGGAGAAGTTCTCGTGTGTTGGGCAGCCCCAAAACCCCCACTATTTATAGGAGGAGGGGAGGGGGCTGCGCCCCCTCTAGGGTTCCCTCCCCAGGGGTGGCGGCAGCCCCCAAATGGCATCTGGTGCGGCCAGAAGGGGGAGAGGGGGGAGGCGCACCTAGGGTGGGCCTTAGGGCCCATCTGCCCTAGGGTTTGCCCCCTTCCCCACTTCCCTTGCGCCTTGGGCCCTGTGGGGGGGCGCACCAGCCCACCTGGGGCTGGTCCCCTCCCACACTTGGCCCATGCTGCCCTCCAAGGTTGGTGGCCCCACTTGGTGGACCCCCGGGACCCTCCCGGTGGTCCCGGTACGTTACCGGAAAAACCCGAAACTTTTCTGGTGACCAAAACAGGACTTCCCATATATAAATCTTTACCTCCGGACCATTCCGGAACTCCTCGTGACGTCCGGGATCTCATCCGAGACACCAAACAACATTCGGTAATCACATACAAACTTCCTTTATAACCCTAGCATCATCGAACCTTAAGTGTGTAGACCCTACGGGTTCGGGAGACATGTAGACATGACCGAGACGTTCTCCGGTCAATAACCAACAGCGGGATCTGGATACCCATGTTGGCTCCCACATATTCCACGATGATCTCATCGGATGAACCACGATGTCAAGGACTCAATCGATCCCGTATACAATTCCCTTTGTCTAACGGTACGATACTTGCCCGAGATTCGATCGTCGGTATCCCAATACCTTGTTCAATCTCGTTACCGGCAAGTCTCTTTTACTCATTCCGTAACACATCATCCTGTGATCAACCCCTTGGTCACATTGTGCACATTATGATGATGTCCTACCGAGTGGGCCCAGAGATACCTCTCTGTTTACACGGAGTGACAAATCCCAGTCTCGATTCGTGCCAACCCAACAGACACTTTCGGAGATACCTGTAATGCACCTTTATAGCCACCCAGTTACGTTGTGACGTTTGGTACACCTAAAGCATTCCTACGGTATCCGGGATTTGCACAATCTCATGGTCTAAGGAAAAGATACTTGACATTAGAAAAGCTTTAGCATACGAACTACACGATCTTTGTGCTAGGCTTAGGATTGGGTCTTGTCCATCACATCATTCTCCTAATGATGTGATCCCGTTATCAACGACATCCAATGTCCATAGCCAGGAAACCATGACTATCTGTTGATCACAACGAGCTAGTCAACTAGAGGCTCACTAGGGACATATTGTGGTCTATGTATTCACACGTGTATTACGATTTCCGGATAATACAGTTATAGCATGAATAAAAGACTATTATCATGAACAAAGAAATATAATAATAACACTTTTATTATTGCCTCTAGGGCATATTTCCAACACACTTATCTTGCAAGCCTTCCACTGTTATCGTTATTAGATGGCCTTAAGCCATATTTATTGTAATAAGTTCTCTTTTGAGACTCTCGATGTAATAAGTGTGTGATTTCTACTCTGTTATAAATCCTTCAAGTATTGTGTGGTGTCAGCATTACTGATCCAGGGATGACACCTGAGCACAGAGATTGGACCGTTTGAGGTCTGGTCGCTACAAGATGGTATTAGAGCACACGCTGACTGTAGGACACGACCACTAAGATAAAGACCTAGATCACTACTCACTCTCTTCCCTTTATGACTTCTCATCTTTTCTACTCTTTTAGGATGGCGGATGCAAGGAACAAGTTCATGCAACCGGATGAAGATACACCCTTTGGACGTCACTTGAAGGAAGTCACTAGATATCTGAACATAGGAGTACCAAGCTTCACAGGAACCTACAACGCCACTTTACCTGAAGAAGAGCGCTGGATGATTCAAGTTCAAGTTCCAGGAAGGACGTTCATGCCAGTCACTGAGCCCATAGAGTTTTCTTTTGATGCACCAACTTGGAGTCTAGGAAAGAGCATGGCAGCTCACATCGCCATGGGACGCATTGGAGAAGTTTACCACAATGATCTCAAGGATACTATCTACTAGATTTGTGGGCGCCGAGATGAGCACTGGGAGATGATCAGCACCAGGAAGGATAGATCAGTTGCAGCTTTTATCCAGGAGTTAAACCAGCACATTCGACGTCAGGAGAACCAGATGTGCGCCGACATGATAGATCTGAAGAAGGCAAGGACAAGAATCAAGGAACTGGAGGAAGAACTCAAGGCTACACGTGAAGATTATGAAGAGGAAATCGAAGTATTAGTGGAGAAGAATGACGATCTGACCAAGAAGATTGGAATATTTATGGGAGGCCCTACACCAGTAGAAGAAGACGAAGAACCCAAGGAGATCCGCCCATAAGACTACATCATCATTGACGACACCAACTCGGATCCAGATGATAGCGATGATGACTATGTTGATGAAGCAGGAGCAGATATCATGGAGTTTGCAACCGAAGAATATTTCTAGTAGACCACCCCATCAGTAGTAGTAGTCCACCATGTAAATATAGTAGTCCGAGCACTTTTGCGACAGTTAGATCGATTGTATGCCCTGTTTGATTGATTGAATGGAGTGAATTGTTTGCTTTTGCCTCATGTGCATATGGGTAGTGTTTTCTCTCTAGACCCCCCTCTATTCTTAAATCTCATCTTTTCTAAACCCTCAGATGCCTCCGAGACGTGACCCCGGATTTACCTTCCCACCGGAGCTCACTCAGTTGATCCAGCAGCAGAACACATTGATGCAGTTGCTAGTCCAGAATCAGAATCAAGGGAACAACAACAACCCACCACCACCACCACCACCTGATGATCACTTAGCCCATTTTTTAGGCTGAATCCGCTGGTATTTTCCAGTAGCACCGAGCTGATAGTAGCATATGATTGGCTCCGCAAGACAGCAAGGGAGTTGACCACGTCAGGATGCACAGATGCGGAAAAAGTGAAGTTTGCCGCACATCAGCTTGAAGGACCCGCAACATCATGGTGGGAGAATTTCACAGCCACTTTCCCTGTCGACACTGTCATGTGGGACCAGTTTCAGCAAGCTTTTCGTATTGCCCATGTTTCAGTAGGAGCTATGGCCATGAAGAAGCGAGAGTTTCGCAACTTGCGCCAAGGAGGACGGACAGTTGGCCAGTATGTGGAGGACTTTAGTAAGTTAGCACGTTATGCCCCAGATGACGTAGCTACAGATGCAGCTAAGCAGGAGAAGTTTCTGGAAGGACTGAATGATGAGTTGAGCATGCAGTTGATGGTAACAACTTTCAACAACTACCAGGAGTTGGTAGATTGTGCTCTCATGATTGAAGGGAAGCAGCAGCAGATTGAGAACCGCAAGAGCAAGTATGGACAAGGGAAGTACAATTCAGGAGCTCAGCAGAAGCCACGTTTTACCCCTAGACCGGGAGGACATTTTCAGCATACCCATGGAGGAGGTAGCTCGCATAATCACAATGGCACCAAGAATGGTAATGGGAATGGAGGAAGCAACGACCAGAACCGTACCAACCCATCAAGCCCAGCCAAAAGAGACCTGAGCCAAGTCACTTGTTTCAAGTGCCAGAAGACCGGACATTATGCCAATGAATGTCCTGAATCCGAGAATGGAAATGGCAATGGAAGCTCCGGGAAGAAGCCGAACCCTTTCAACAGGGGACATGTGAACCACGTTAACATGGAGGAGGTTGAAGAGCAGTCGGATGCAGTAATCGGTAAGTTTTTGGTTAAGTCATTTACTGCACTCGTTCTTTTTGATACTGGTGCATCGCATTCATACATATCAAGGGGATTTGTGGATAAGTATAATCTGCCCACCAAAGTTCTTAGAACACCTATGTTAGTAAGCTCACCAGGAGCGGAGTATATGTCTAGCCAAGGATGTTTTCAAGTGCCATTGAGTATAGGTAGGCATGTGTTTCCCTCTGATTTAATCATTTTGGAATCACAAGGATTGGATGTAATTCTGGGTATGGATTGGCTGTCGATGTATGGAGGAAACATCGATTGCGCCAGTAAGTCGATTTTGCTTACCACCCAGAAGGGAGAAGGATCAAGTATGTATCCCGGCATGTGCCTAAGAGGACTCAAGTAAATTGTTTAACAGGAGTTGTGCAGGAGGAAGTACCGGTAGTGAAGGATTTCCCTGATGTATTTCCAGAAGAATTGCCAGGCATGCCACCGGATAGAGATATTGAGTTTTGATTGAGCTTTTGCCAGGCACAGGGCCAATATCAAAGAGACCATATAGGATGCCCGCAAAGGATTTGGTGGAGATTAAGAAGCAGATTAAGGAGTTACTGGATAAAGGATATATTCGCCCAAGTTCTTCACCTTGGGGATCTCCAGTACTTTTAGTAGAGAAGGATGGATCGTTAAGGATGGTTGTTGATTATCGAGGATTGAATGAAGTAACCATCAAGAACAAGTACCCACTACCGATGATCAATGATCTGTTTGATCGATTGCAAGGAGCTAAGGTATTTTCCAAGATTGATCTGCGATCAGGATACCACCAGTTGAAGATTCGAGAACAAGATATACCTAAGACGGCTTTTACCACCAGGTATGGGTTGTACGAGTATACCGTTATGTCATTTGGTCTGACTAACACACCTGCATATTTTATGAACATGATGAACAAAATGTTTATGGAGTTTTTGGATAAGTTCGTCGTGGTGTTCATTGATGATATCCCGGTTTACTCGAAGAATGAAGAGGAGCATAAGGAACATTTGCGTTTGGTTCTTGGAAAGCTCAGAGAACATCAATTATATGCCAAGTTTAGCAAATGTGAGTTTTGGTTGAAGGAAGTTGGATTTCTCAGACACGTTATATCTGGAGAAGGTATAGTAGTAGATCCCACTAAGGTTGATACCGTGACAAATTGGGAAGCCCCAACAACAGTTGGAGAGATCCGGAGTTTTCTTGGACTTGCAGGATACTACCGGAGATTTATTGAGAAATTCTCAAAGATTGTGAAGCCTATGACGGAGTTGTTGAAGAAGGATACCAAGTTCATATGGACTGAGGAATGTGAGGCCAGTTTCCAGGAGTTGAAGAAACGTTTGGTTACATCACCTGTGTTGATTTTGCCAGATCAGACCATGGATTATGAGGTATATTGCGACGCTTCACGTCGAGGACTTGGAGCAGTGCTTATGCAGGAAGGAAGAGTTGTTTCATATGCCTCACGACAACTTAAGCCTCATGAGTTAAATTATGCTACGCATGATTTGGAATTAGCAGCCTTAGTGCATGCATTGAAAATCTGGAGACACTTTCTCATTGGAAACCATTGTGAGGTGTACACGGATCACAAGAGTTTGAAGTATATTTTCACGCAGAAGGAGTTATCTCACGCAAAGGAGTGTAGCGACCAGACCTCAAACAGTCTGATCTCTGTGCTCCGGTGTCATCCCTGGATCAGTAATGCTGACACCACATAGTACTCGGAGGATTTATAACAGAGTAGCAATCACACACTTATTACATCGAGTGTCTCAATAGAGAACTTATTACAATAAGTATGGCTTAAGGCCATCTAATAACGATAACAACGAAAGGCTTGGAAGATAAGTGAGTCCATCAACTCCAACAGCATCACTGAGTATAGAACCACGACCTAAAACTCCTTAATCGTCGTCTGAAAAGTCTGCAACATTAATGTTGCAGCCCGAAACGGGTCAGCACATGGAATATGCTGGCAAGGTAACACATAGAGAGTAATGGAATGAAACAGCTATAATATATGCATATTTGGCTGGTGGAAAGTGTTGGAAATATGCCCTAGAGGCAATAATAAAAGCATTATTATTATATTTCCTTGTTCATGATAATTGTCTTTATTCATGCTATAATTGTGTTATCCGGAAATCGTAATACATGTGTGAATAATAGACACCAACATGTCCCTAGTAAGCCTCTAGTTGACTAGCTCGTTGATCAACAGATAGTCATGGTTTCCTGACTATGGACATTGGATGTCATTGATAACAAGATCACATCATTAGGAGAATGATGTGATGGACAAGACCCAATCCTAAACATAGCATAAGATCGTATAGTTCGTTTGCTAGAGTTTTTCCAATGTCAAGTATCCTTTCCTTAGACCATGAGATCGTGTAACTCCCGGATACCGTAGGAGTGCTTTGGGTGTACCAAACGTCACAACGTAACTGGGTGACTATAAAGGTATACTACGGGTATCTCCGAAAGTGTCTGTTGGGTTGACACGGATCAAGACTGGGATTTGTCACTCCGTATGACGGAGAGGTATCACTGGGCCCACTCGGTAATACATCATCATTATGAGTTCAAAGTGACCAAGTGTCTGGTCACGGGATCATGCATTATGGTACGAGTAAAGTGACTTGCCCGTAACGAGATTGAACAAGGTATTGGGATACCGACGATCGAATCTCGGGCAAGTAGCATACCGATTGACACAGGGAATTGTATACGGGGTTGCTTGAATCCTCGACATCGTGGTTCATCCGATGAGATCATCGAGGAGCATGTGGGATCCAACATGGGTATCCAGATCCCGCTGTTGGTTATTGACCAGAGAGCGATCTCGGTCATGTCTACATGTCTCCCGAACCCGTAGGGTCTACACACTTAAGGTTCGGTGACGCTAGGGTTGTAGGGATATGTATATGCAGTAACCCGAATGTTGTTCGGAGTTCCGGATGAGATCCCGGACGTCACGAGGAGTTCCAGAATGGTCCAGAGGTAAAGAATTATATATAGGAAGTGCTATTTCGGCCGTCGGGACAAGTTTCGGGGTCACCGGTATTGTACCGGGACCACCGGAAGGGTCCCGGGGTCCATTGGGTGGGCCCACCTGCCCCGAGGGACCACATGGGCTGTAGGGGTGTGCACTTGGCCTATATGGGCCAAGGTCACCAGCCCCAAGAGGCCCATGCACCAGGAGATCAAGAAAGGAAGAGTCCTAAAAGGGGAAGGCACCTCCTAGGTGCCTTGGGGAGGAGGGATTCCTCCCTTGGCCGCCACCCCCCTAGGAGATTGCATCTCCTAGGGCCGGCGCCCCTCCCCTAGGCTCCCTATATATAGTGGGGGAAGGAGGGCCTCTCAGACCACGCCTTTGGTGCCTCCCTCTCCCTCTCCAACACATCCTCCTCCTCCATAGAGCTTGGCGAAGCCTTGCCGGAGTACTGCAGCTCCATCACCACCACGCCGTCGTGCTGCTGCTGGAGCCATCTTCCTCAACCTCTCCTTCCCCTTGCTGGATCAAGAAGGAGGAGACGTCACGCTGACCGTACGTGTGTTGAACACGGAGGTGCCGTCCGTTCGGCGCTAGGATCTCCGGTGATTTGGATCACGTCGAGTACGCCTTCCTCATCCCCATTCTTTGAACACTTCCGCGCATGATCTACAAAGGTATGTAGATGCAATCCGATCACTCGTTGCTAGATGAATTCCTAGATGGATCTTGGTGAAACCGTAGGAAAATTTTTGTTTTCTACAACGTTCCCCAACAGTGGCATCATGAGCTAGGTCTATGCGTAGTTCTCTATGCACGAGTAGAACACAATTTGTTGTGGGCGTAGATGTTGTCAACTTTCTTGCCGCTACTAGTCTTATCTTGCTTCAGCGGTATTGTGGGATGAAGCGGCCCGGGCCAAGCTTACACGTACGCTTACGTGAGACCGGTTCCACCGACTAACATGCACAAGTTGCATAAGGTGACTGGCGGGTGTCTGTCTCTCCCACTTTAGTTGGAGCGGATTTGATGAAAAGGGTCCTTATGAAGGGTAAATAGAAGTTGACAAATCATGTTGTGGCTTTCACGTAGGTAAGAAAACATTCTTGCTAGAACCCTTTTGCAGCCACGTAAAACATGCAACAACAATTAGAGGACGTCTAACTTGTTTTTGCAACAAGTGTTTTGTGATGTGATATGGCCAAAGTTGTGATGAATGATGAATGATATATATGTGATGTATGAGATGTTCATGCTATTGTAATAGGAATCACGACTTGCATGTCGATGAGTATGACAACCGGCAGGAGCCATAGGAGTTGTCTTTATTTTTTGTATGACCTGCGTGTCATTGAGAAACGCCATGTAAATTACTTTACTTTATTGCTAAACGCGTTAGCCATAGTAGTAGAAGTAATAGTTGGCGAGCAACTTCATGGAGACACGATGATGGAGATCATGATGATGGAGATCATGGTGTCATGCCGGTGACAAGATGATCATGGAGCCCCAAGATGGAGATCAAAGGAGCTATGTGATATTGGCCATATCATGTCACTTTTATTATTTGATTGCATGTGATGTTTATCATGTTTCTGCATCTTGTTTGCTTAAGATGACGGTAGTAAATAAGATGATCCCTCATAATAATTTCAAGAAAGTGTTCCCCCTAACTGTGCACCGTTGCGACAGTTCGTTGTTTCGAAGCACCACGTGATGATCGGGTGTGATAGATTCCAACGTTCACATACAACGGGTGTAAGACAGATTTACACATGCAAACACTTAGGTTGACTTGACGAGCCTAGCATGTACAGACATGGCCTCGGAACACAGAAGACCGAAAGGTCGAGCATGAGTCATATAGAAGATACGATCAACATGAAGATGTTCACCGACGTTGACTAGTTCGTCTCACGTGATGATCGGACACGGCCTAGTTAACTCGGATCATGTTATACTTAGATGACTGGAGGGATGTCTATCTGAGTGGGAGTTCATTGAATAATTTGATTAGATGAACTTAATTATCATGAACTTAGTCTAAAATCTTTACAATATGTCTTGTAGATCAAATGGCCAACGTTGTCCTCAACTTCAACGCGTTCCTAGAGAAAACCAAGCTGAAAGACGATGGCAGCAACTATACGGACTGGGTCCGGAACCTGAGGATCATCCTCATAGCTGGCAAGAAAGATTATGTCCTACAAGCACCGCTAGGTGACGCACCCGTCCCACAGAACCAAGACGTTATGAACGCTTGGCAGACACGTGCTGATGATTACTCCCTCGTTCAGTGCAGCATGCTTTACAGCTTAGAACCGGGGCTCCAAAAACGTTTTGAGAGACACGGAGCATATGAGATGTTCGAAGAGCTGAAAATGGTTTTCCAAGCTCATGCCCGGGTCGAGAGATATGAAGTCTTTGACAAGTTTTTTAGCTGTAAGATGGAGGAAAATAGTTCTGTCAGTGAGCACATACTCACAATGTCTGGGTTACATAACCGCTTGACTCAGCTGGGAGTTAATCTCCCGGATGACACAGTCATTGACAGAATCCTTCAGTCGCTTCCACCAAGCTACAAGAGCTTTGTGATGAACTTCAATATGCAGGGGATGGAAAAGACCATTCCTGAATTATTTGCAATGCTGAAATTAGCAGAGGTAGAAGTCAAAAAGGAACATCAAGTGTTGATGGTGAATAAAACCACTAAGTTCAAGAAAGGCAAGGGTAAGAAGAACTTCAAGAAGGACGGCAAGGGAGTTGCCGCGCCCGGTAAGCAAGCTACCGGGAAGAAGCCAAAGAATGGACCCAAGCCCGAGACTGAGTGCTTTTATTGCAAGGGAAGTGGTCACTGGAAGTGGAATTGCCCCAAATACTTAGCAGACAAGAAGGCCGGCAAAACAAAAGGTATATGTGAT
This sequence comes from Triticum aestivum, assembly GCF_018294505.1. Taxonomy (NCBI): domain Eukaryota; kingdom Viridiplantae; phylum Streptophyta; class Magnoliopsida; order Poales; family Poaceae; genus Triticum; species Triticum aestivum. The sequence continues at coordinate 358,612,293 of NC_057794.1, forward strand.
ATACATGTAATTGATGTGTACCTTACCAGTACTCGTAGTAGCTCCTAGGTATTTGATACCGGTGCAGTTGCTCACATTTGTAACTCAAAGCAGGAGCTGCAGAATAAGCAGAGACTGGCGAAGGACGAGGTGACGATGCGCGTCGGGAATGGTTCCAAGGTCGATGTGATCGTCGTCGGCACTCTACCTCTGCATTTACCTACGGGATTAGTTTTAAACCTCAATAATTGTTATTTAGTGCCAGCTTTGAGCATGAACATTGTATCGGGATCTCGTTTAATTCGAGATGGCTACTCATTTAAATCCGAGAATAATGGTTGTTCTATTTATATGAGAGATATGTTTTATGGTCATGCTCCGATGGTGAATGGTTTATTCTTAATGAATCTCGAGCGTAATGCTACACATGTTCATAGTGTGAATACCAAAAGATGTAAGGTTGATAATGATAGTCCCACATACTTGTGGCACTGCCGCCTTGGTCACATAGGTGTCAAACGCATGAAGAAGCTCCATGCAGATGGACTTTTAGAGTCTCTTGATTACGAATCATTTGACACGTGCGAACCATGCCTCATGGGTAAAATGACCAAGACTCCGTTCTCAGGAACAATGGAGCGAGCAACCAACTTATTGGAAATCATACATACTGATGTGTGCGGTCCAATGAGTGTTGAGGCTCGCGGTGGCTATCATTATGTTCTCACCCTCACTGATGACTTGAGTAGATATGGGTATGTCTACTTAATGAAACACAAGTCTGAAACCTTTGAAAAGTTCAAGGAATATCAGAGTGAGGTTGAGAATCAACGTGACAGAAAAATCAAGTTTTTGCGATCAGATCGTGGAGGAGAATACTTGAGTCACGAATTTGGCACACACTTAAGAAAATGTGGAATAGTTTCACAACTCACGCCGCCTGGAACACCTCAGCGTAATGGTGTGTTCGAACATCGTAATCGCACTCTATTAGATATGGTGCGATCTATGATGTCTCTTACCGATTTACCGCTATCTTTTTGGGGCTATGCTTTAGAGACTGTCGCATTCACTTTAAATAGGGCTCCGTCGAAATCCGTTGAGACGACACCGTATGAATTATGGTTTGGGAAGAAACCTAAGCTGTCGTTTCTAAAAGTTTGGGGATGCGATGCTTATGTCAAGAAACTTCAACCTGAAAAGCTCGAACCCAAGTCGAAAAAATGCGTCTTCATAGGATACCCTAAAGAAACTATTGGGTATACCTTCTACCTCAGATCCGAAGGCAAGATCTTTGTTGCCAAGAATGGATCCTTTCTAGAGAAGGAGTTTCTCTCGAAAGAAGTAAGTGGGAGGAAAGTAGAACTTGATGAAGTATTACCTCTTGAACCGGAAAATGGCGCAACTCAAGAAAATGTTCCTGAGGTGCCTGCACCGACTAGAGAGGAAGTTAATGATGATGATCATGAAACTTCAGATCAAGTTGCTACTGAACTTCGTAGGTCCACAAGGACACGTTCCGCACCAGAGTGGTACGGCAACCCTGTCTTGGAAATCATGTTGTTAGACAACGGTGAACCTTCGAACTATGAGGAAGCGATGGCGGGCCCGGATTCCGACAAATGGCTGGAAGCCATGAAATCTGAGATAGGATCCATGTATGAAAACGAAGTATGGAATTTGACTGACTTGCCCGTAGAACGGCGAGCCATAGAAAATAAATGGATCTTTAAGAAGAAGACAGACGCGGATGGTAATGTGACCATCTATAAAGCTCGGCTTGTCGCTAAGGGTTATCGACAAGTTCAAGGGGTTGACTAATATGAGAGTTTCTCACCAGTAGCGAAGCTAAAGTCCGTCCGAATCATGTTAGCAATTGCCGCATTCTATGATTATAAGATATGGCAAATAGACGTCAAAACGACATTCCTTAATGGTTTTCTTAAGGAAGAATTGTATATGATGCAGCCGGAAGGTTTTGTCGATCCTAAGAATGCTGACAAGGTGTGCAAGCTCCAATGCTCGATTTATGGGCTGGTGCAAACATCTCGGAGTTGGAACATTCGCTTTGATGAGATGATCAAAGTGTTTGGGTTTACGCAGACTTATGGAGAAGCCTGTGTTTACAAGAAAGTGAGTGGGAGCTCTGTAGCATTTCTCATATTATATGTAGATGACATACTTTTGATGGGAAATGATATAGAACTCTTGGACAGCATTAAGGCCTACTTGAATAAGAGTTTTTCAATGAAGGACCTTGGAGAAGCTGCTTATATGTTAGGCATCAAGATCTATAGAGACAGATCAAGACGCCTCATAGGTCTTTCACAAAGCACATACCTTGATAAGATATTGAAGAAGTTCAATATGGATCAGTCTAAGAAGGGGTTCTTGCCTGTGTTGCAAGGTGTGAAATTGAGCTCAGCTCAATGTCCGACCACGACAGAAGATATAGAAGAGATGAGTGTCATCCCCTATGCCTCAGCCATAGGTTCTATTATGTATGCCATGCTGTGTACCGGACCTGATGTAAACCTTGCCGTAAGTTTGGTAGGTAGGTACCAAAGTAATCCCGGTAAGGAACACTAGACAGCGGTCAAGAATATCCTGAAGTACCTGAAAAGGACTAAGGAAATGTTTCTCGTTTATGAAGGTGACAAAGAGCTCGTCGTAAAAGGTTACGTCGATGCTAGCTTCGACACAGATCTGGATGACTCTAAGTCACAAACCGGATACGTGTATATTTTGAATGGTGGGGCAGTAAGCTGGTGCAGTTGCAAGCAGAGCGTCGTGGCAGGATCTACATGTGAAGCGGAGTACATGGCAGCCTCGGAGGCAGCGCATGAAGCAATTTGGGTGAAGGAGTTCATCACCGACCTAGGAGTCATACCCAATGCGTCGGGGCCGATCAAGCTCTTCTGTGACAACACTGGAGCTATTGCTCTTGCCAAGGAGCCCAGGTTTCACAAGAAGACAAGGCACATCAAGCGTCGCTTCAACTCCATTCGTGAAAATGTTCAAGATGGAGACATAGATATTTGTAAAGTACATACGGACCTGAATGTAGCAGATCCGTTGACTAAACCTCTCCCTAGAGCAAAACATGATCAACACCAGAATTCCATGGGTGTTCAATTCATCATAATGTAACTAGATTATTGACTCTAGTGCAAGTGGGAGACTATTGGAAATATGCCCTAGAGGCAATAATAAAAGCATTATTATTATATTTCCTTGTTCATGATAATTGTCTTTATTCATGCTATAATTGTGTTATCCGGAAATCGTAATACATGTGTGAATAATAGACACCAACATGTCCCTAGTAAGCCTCTAGTTGACTAGCTCGTTGATCAACAGATAGTCATGGTTTCCTGACTATGGACATTGGATGTCATTGATAACGAGATCACATCATTAGGAGAATGATGTGATGGACAAGACCCAATCCTAAACATAGCATAAGATCGTATAGTTCGTTTGCTAGAGTTTTTCCAATGTCAAGTATCCTTTCCTTAGACCATCAGATCGTGTAACTCCCGGATACCGTAGGAGTGCTTTGGGTGTACCAAACGTCACAACGTAACTGGGTGACTATAAAGGTATACTACGGGTATCTCCAAAAGTATATGTTGGGTTGACACGGATCAAGACTGGGATTTGTTACTCCGTATGACGGAGAGGTATCACTGGGCCCACTCGGTAATACATCATCATTATGAGCACAAAGTGACCAAGTGTCTGGTCACGGGATCATGCATTATGATACGAGTAAAGTGACTTGCCAGTAACGAGATTGAACAAGGTATTGGGATACCGACGATCGAATCTCGGGCAAGTAGCATACCGATTGACATAGGGAATTGTATACGGGGTTGCTTGAATCCTCGACATCGTGGTTCATCCGATGAGATCATCGAGGAGCATGTGGGAGCCAACATGGGTATCCAGATCCCGCTGTTGGTTATTGACCGGAGAGCGATCTCGGTCATGTCTACATGTCTCCCGAACCCGTAGGGTCTACACACTTAAGGTTCGGTGACACTAGGGTTGTAGGGATATGTATATGCAGTAACCCGAATGTTGTTCGGAGTCCCGGATGAGATCCCGGATGTCACGAGGAGTTCCGGAATGGTCCGGAGGTAAAGAATTATATATAGGAAGTGCTATTTCGGCCGTCGGGACAAGTTTCGCGGTCACCGGTATTGTACCGGGACCACCGGAAGGGTCCCGGGGTCCACCGGGTGGGCCCACCTGCCCCGGGGGACCACATGGGCTGTAGGGGTGTGCGCCTTGGCCTATATGGGCCAAGGGCACCAGCCCCAAGAGGCCCATGCGCCAGGAGATCAAGAAAGGAAGAGTCCTAAAAGGGGAAGGCACCTCCTAGGTGCCTTGGGGAGGAGGGATTCCTCCCTTGGCCGCCGCCCCCCTAGGAGATTGCATCTCCTAGGGCCGGCGCCCCTCCCCTAGGCTCCCTATATATAGTGAGGGAAGGAGGGCCTCTCAGACCACACCTTTGGTGCCTTCCTCTCCCTCTCCAACACATCCTCCTCCTCCATAGAGCTTGGCGAAGCCCTGCCGGAGTACTGCAGCTCCATCACCACCACGCCGTCGTGCTGCTGCTGGAGCCATCTTCCTCAACCTCTCCTTCCCCTTGCTGGATCAAGAAGGAGGAGACGTCACGCTGACCGTACGTGTGTTGAACACGGAGGTGCCGTCCGTTCGGTGCTAGGATCTCCGGTGATTTGGATCACGTCGAGTACGCCTTCGTCATCCCCGTTCTTTGAACGCTTCCACGTGTGATCTACAAAGGTATGTAGATGCAATCCGATCACTCGTTGCTAGATGAACTCCTAGATGGATCTTGGTGAAACCGTAGGAAAATTTTTGTTTTCTGCAACGTTCCCCAACAGAAAGCTCTATGATTATAGTTTTGCGTAAAGCCAATTTTTCCCTACTACAAAGGAATAAATTTATTTATCTATCATGGTGGTTGTTAAACATTGAGAGTGGTTGACAGCATCCTCAATCCCAATTAAACATCATCATTACAAAACCTAACAAAATTAATTTAGAGTAACATGTTGAGATTCACATGATAATCCAGGTACTAGATACTCAAGATGTCCATAACCTGGGAGACGGCTAACCATGATTAGTTTAATACACTCTGCAGAGGTTTGCACACTTTTCCCCACAAGACTCGATCGCCTCCATTTGGTTTCTCGCACTACATGGTGTTTGAGAAGACGGATGACCGAGACATAGTCTTTCAGAAGCGCTAGCACCTTACGATCGGGTAGACCGTACCACCTACATCCCCTACATCTGCTAGTCTACCACTGTAAGAGTTCACACGACTTAATCAACTATGCTAGAGCCCATAATAGCTTGTGGCTGCACACGGAAGTTTCCAGTATGAATAATCTCATGATCCCTTTGAGCCTGGGTGGCGGTCCAAAAGAAACAGGCAAATCCTGGATTACCCAGGTGCCTCAATCCACCCAGATGTGTGTTTAAGTTGCTACCTTAGATAAACCATTAATTAACAAACTCACATCTGTCATGGATATCACTCACCCAATCCACGTCTACTAGCATAGCATGGCATAATAAGCAAACGTAGAAGTAACTCCCAAAGGTTTGAAAATAAACAGGTAATAGGTAATACCTCAACTACTTCCCATCCCACAATTTAATTAGATCCTAATCATGCAATGTGTGAGGATCTGATCTAATGCAATAAAACTAGGTAGTAGAAAAGGTATGATCAAAGTGTTACTTGCCTTGTTGATGATCCGCGAAACCTAGAGATTCGAAGTAACAGGCAGCGCACTCCGGGTACTCTATCACAAACAAACAAGCACACAATAAATACGCATCTAATGCATAGGTAAAACTCGAATAAGAGATCTAACCAGAAGTTTCAACTTAAGAACTCCGGTTTGCAAAAAGAATCAAATCGAACGAAGCAACGAAAGTCAAACGGCGAAAGAAAACAACTTCGTTCTACTAATCTGGATCTAAGTCAAATTTTACAGTAGCAAAAACTTGTTTAAGTTGGTTAAACAGATAGAGGGTTTCGAGACGAAACTCCAGGCGCTTGAATCGCCTGATTCCGATAAATGAGCGAAAAGTTATACTAAAACGAAAATCAGATTAGAAATCGCGATCAGAAAAATCGCGGATTTAATCTGAGAAAAAGAAAAACGACGAACATTTGCTAGAACGAACGAACGGACGAACGTTCGCTAATTAAATAAATCGGAAAACCGATCTATTTTAAAAAAACTGAAACTAAAAAAACCGACGAAAAACCGACGGAAAACTGAACGATTTTTCAAAAAAACCGGCGGCACGGGTATCGAGGCGAGGCGAACCTCGGGCGGCGGGTCGGTGGCGGCGGCGTCCGGCGAGGCGGCGGCGGCGGCGGGCGGCGCTCAGGCGGCTAGGGTTTAGGGGCGGCGGCTGGGCCTCGGGCGGGCTCCCCCCGGCTTATAAAGCCTTGGCGGACCGGAGTCCCGGTCGGACACGGCCCGTAGGTCGGTGCGCGTTTTTTTTATTATCGCGCAGAAGAAAAATAAAAAGAAATAATGGACTCCAAAAATCCCGAAATAAATTTTCCCGGACTTCTAAAATCAAGCCGCACAAGGTGAACATTTATTTGGGGCCTAAATGAAATTTTGAAAAACGCACATTTTTCCTAAATTCAAATAAAATAACGAAAAACTCCAAAATAAAATCTTATTTGATTTTATTATTAAATCCTCAATATTTCTTTATTTTGGGAAAGTCATTTTATTCCCTCTCTCATATTTTTGTAATAGAAATAATTGATGATAAAATAATAAAAATCAAATGATCTTATTCTCAAAATTTGAGAAAACTCAAATATGAAAATAATGAAATCCCCAACTCTCTCCGTGGGTCCTTGAGTTGCGTAGAATTTCTAGGATCAAAATCCAAAAGCAAATAAAATATGATATGCATTGATGATCTAATGTATAACATTCCAAATTAAAAATTTGGGATGTTACAAGGAGATGGTTGGAGCTCATCAAGGATTATGATATGAGATTGCATTATCACCCCGGAAAGGCTAACGTAGTAGCTAACGCATTGAATCGTAAAAGCCATGTCAACACACTAATGACGGGAGATTTACCAAGGGAGTTAGCCGACAATCTTCGTGAGCTATGTTTGGAAATAGTTCCGAGAGGCTATGTAGCAGCATTGGATTCAGTCTACCTTGATGGATAAGATCAGAGAAGCTCAAAAGACTGACAAGGAGATTGACTCTATAAAGGAGAAAATGAGCAAAGGAAAAGATAAGGGATTTTGTGAAGATGAGCACGATACCTTATGGTTTGAAGACCGTGTTTATGTGCCTAATGACCCGGATATCAGGAAGTTAATTCTGCAAGAGGCCCATGATTCACCATATTCGATCCACCCAGGAAATACCAAGATGTATTTGGATTTGAAGGATATCTTATGGTGGGTCGGAATGAAGAAGGATATTGCGAAGTATGTAGCAGTTTGTGATGTATGTCAGAGAGTAAAGGCAGAGCATCAGAAGCCAGCAGGATTGCTACAGCCATTACCGATACCCGAATGGAAGTGGGATAAGTTAGGCATGGATTTTATTACAGGTTTACCCAGAACTCGTTTAGGCTATGACTCGATTTGGGTTGTAGTCGATCGTTTGACAAAGGTAGCTCATTTCATCCCAGTGAAGACTACCTACACCAGTGCAAAGTTGGCAAAGATATACATGACCGGAATCGTATGTCTGCATGGTGTTCCAAGGAGCATTGTATCAGATAGAGGAACCCAATTTACCTCAAAGTTCTGGAATCAGTTGCATGAAACTTTGGGTACCAGACTGGAGTTTAGTACAGCTTTCCATCCGCAGACAGATGGACAGACCGAGAGAGTCAATCAGATTTTGGAAGATATGCTGAGAGCTTGTGCGCTAGATTATGGATCTAGTTGGGACGAGAATTTGCCTTATGCAGAGTTCTCTTACAACAACAGTTATCAATCCAGTTTGAAGATGGCCCCTTTCGAAGCCTTGTACGGAAGGAGGTGCAGGACCCCGTTGTCGTGGGATGAAGTTGGAGACCGCCAGTTGTTTGGACCGGATCTGATTAAGGAGTCTGAACATAAAGTAAAATTGATTCGCGATAGGCTCAAGGTAGCTCAGTCCAGGCAGAAGAGCTACGCGGATTCTAAACGCAAGAAGACAGTTTACGGAGTCAGAGACCGAGTTTATCTTCGAGTATCTCCACTTCGAGGAGTTAAGCGCTTTGGAGTTAAGGGAAAGTTAGCGCCATGTTTTGTAGGACCATACAAAGTTCTGGAGCGTATGGGAGAAGTAGCCTATAAGTTGGAATTGCCTGAAGGATTGTCAGGAGTTCACGGCGTGTTCCACGTTTCCCAGTTGAAGAAGTGCCACGCAGAGATGGCGGCTATGCCGCCGAGAGTTACAGTTCCACTGGAAGCGATTCGGTTGGACAGTGATTTGACCTATGAGGAGAAACCAGTTAAGATTCTAGAGTATGCCAGTCGAGTCACCCGTAGTAAGGTTATCAAGTTTTGCAAAGTTCAGTGGAGCCACCACACGGAGGATGAAGCCACCTGGGAGCGAGAGGAAGAATTGCTGAAGGACCACCCTCACCTATTTTCTAGCCAACCCGAATCTCGAGGGCAAGATTCATCTTAAGGGGGGTAGGTTTGTAACATCCTAAATTTTTAATTTGTAATGTTATACACTAGATCATCATTTGCATATCATATTTTATTGCATTTTGGTTGATCCTAGAAAATTCTACCCAACTCAAGGACCCTCGAAGAGAGTTGGGGATTTCGTTATTTTCATATTTGAGTTTTCTCAAATTTTGAAAATAGGATCATTTGATTTTATTTATCTTATCTTCAATTATTTCTATTATCAAATATGAGAGAGGGAATAAAATGACTTTCCCAAAAATAAAGAAATATTGAGGATAATAAAAAAATCAAATAAGATTTTATTTTGATTTTATTTGCTATTTTATTTGAATTTAGGAAAAATGCGTGTTTTTCAAAATTGCATTTAGGCCCCAAATAAATGTTCATCCTGTGCGGCTTGATTTTAGAAGCCGGGGAAAATTTATTTCGGGATTTTTGGAGTCCATTTAGTATTCCTTTTGTTTTTTTCTGAGCGTAACTATTTAAAAAAAAGAGTGTGAACCGATTTTGGGCCGTAACAGGCCAGGACTCCGCCTGGCCGGGCCTTCAAATAGTCGCCGCCCGAGGCCCGACAGCCCCAAGCCGCGCGCCCGCCCCAAACCCTAACCCTAGCGTCGCCGTCGCCGCCCCCGCGCCACCCGCGCCTCCACCTGCCCGCCGTCGGATCCACCGCCGCCGGAGGTAGATCTGGTCGCCGGGGTTTTTTAAAAAACCGATCGGTTTTCCGTCGGTTTCTTTCGGTTTTTTTAGTTTTTTTTAATAGATCAATTTTTCCGGTTTATTTATTTAGCGATTGTTCGCCCGTTCGTTCGTTTTAACGAACGCGTTCTTCGATTAGATTCAAATAACGAACGTTCGTTCATTAATCTGTTCGTCGTTTTTCTTTTTCTCGGATTTAATCCGTAATTTTTCTAATCGAGATTCCTGATCCGTTTTTCGTTCTAGTCTAACTTTTCGCTCGTTTAACGGAATCAGGCGATTCAAGCGCCTGGAGTTTCGTCTCGAAACCTTCTTTCCGTTTAACCAACTCAAACAAGTGTTTGCCACTGTAAAAATTGCCCTAGATCCAGAATAGTAAATGAAGCTTGTTTCTTTTGCCGTTTGTCTTTCGTTGCTTCGTTCGTTTTGATTCTTTTTGCCAAACGGAGTTCTTAAGTTGAACTTTCTGGTTAGTTCTCTTATTTGAGTTTTACCTGATCATTAATTGAGTACTTATTGTATGCTTGTTTGTTTGCGATAGAGTACCTGGAGTGCGCCGCTTGCTACTTCGAGTCGCTAGGTTTTGCGGATCATCAGCAAGGCAAGTAACACTTTGATCATACCTCCTACTACCCAGTTTTTATTGCATTAGATCAATCCTCACACATTGCATGATTAGGATCTAATTAAATTGTGGGTTTGGGAAGTAGTTGAGGTAGTACCTATTACCTGTTATTATCAAACCTTTGGGAGTTACTTCTACGTTTGCTTATTATGCTATGCTATGCTAGTAGACGTGGATTGGGTGAGTGTATCCATGACAGATGTGAGATTGTTAAATTAATGGTTTATCTAAGGTGGCAACTTAAATACACATCTGGGTGGATTGAGGCACCTGGGTATTCCAGCAATTGCCTGTTTTTCTTTTGGACCGCCACCCAGGCATCAAAGGGATCATGAGATTATTCATGCTAGAAACTTCCGTGTGCAGCCACAAGCTACTATGGGCTCTAGCATAGTTGACTAAGTTATGCGAACTCTTACAGTGATAGACTAGCAGATGTAGGGGAAAGTAGGTGTAACGATCTACCCGATCGTAAGGTGCTAGCGCTTTTGAAAGACTTTGTCTCGGTCATCCGTTTCTCAAACACCATGTAGTGTGAGAAATCAAACGGAGGCGATCGAGTCTTGTGGGAAAAAGTGCGCAAACCTCTACAAAGTGTATAAACTAATCATGGTTAGCCGTGTCCCCGGTTATGGACAACTTGAGTATCTAGTACCTAGATTATCATGTGAATCTCAACATATACTTAGTGATGCCGTTGGAGTTGATGGACTCACTTATCTTCCAAGCCTTCCGCTGTTATCGTTATTAGATGGCCTTAAGCCATATTTATTGTAATAAGTTCTCTTTTGAGACTCTCGATGTAATAAGTGTGTAATTGCTACTCTGTTATAAATCCTTCAAGTACTGTGTGGTGTCAGCATTACTGATCCAGGGATGACACCTGAGCACAGAGATTGGATCGTTTGAGGTCTGGTCGCTACAGTGTGTTAGAAACATAACATAACATAACATGGCTTTTAAAGTAGGTTATCTCTTGCCATGGGATGGGTTGTGGGTGCATATAGGCTAGTGCAGTGAGTTGATTCCCACCAAATCTCCATGGTGTACCCCATCTTTATAGCACATCTTTCCTATTGACTCAAACAAATCAAAGATCGATAAGATGTCGTCTCTTTTCCTCATTTTGAATGGGGGGCTCTCCGTCCATGTGTGCTTGTCTTTGAATGTGCTCTCTCACAATTTATCGACTCAATCAGATGGTTAGGTCACTAATATTTTTTTTCATTAGGAGAAATTATGTCCCTTCAGCAAAACACTAGCGTGTGCACTCATTGATATTGAGAGGGTTGAAGGAGCTTTGGCCGGTGGCCATGGACATCATTGGTGCACTATTGGTTGGCTATCTTGATCCAATCTAGATGACTCCACCCGCACATCCTCCTCCAAATAGACCGATGTCCAAAATAGGCGTACAAAGAGATGTTGGTTGTTGCGGGCAACAAAGGATATGGAGGAGATTGGAATGATGTCAACTAGATTTAATTGCCTCGGTGTCGCTCACAGGGGCTATGACAAGGAGATTTGAGTGGGATTAGTGATGTTGACTATGTCTTGGTTTCTGTCTCACATGTTTCGTTCTTTGGCGATCCTTAACTTCTTCCACATTGGCCCACCAATAAAGTAGTAAACCAACAGTGTGCCCTATGAGGTGTCCTCAATCATAACATGAGCAATAGTATAAGGTACTTATGTACTAAGGCGGACAATTCATGTGACTCTTATAAGGCTTCTTCACAAAAATGTGAATAAACCAGGAGAAAGAGGAGACTTCCTTATTTGAGTTTTCAACTTCCTGATCATTTCTGATTATCCATTGGTTTCAGATTGATCCACGGTGATATCCCTACTTGATCAATAAGGTCACATAGCAGGTCTAAAAGTATTACATATCCACTTTTCAGGAAGGGGCGAGACAGGGTGTTCCCCACCTGAATATATCACTCAAACAACCAATGGTCTGAGTTGATTACATGCAAAGATTAACATGTGAGGAGACGCCAAAAGCTGGCGGCAGCCTTATGACTCGGTTTTCACAAGCCAGTAGGACCAAGTGGTGAAGTCGTTGATTATGTTATTGATTATAGCGGAGTTGTGTTGGTATTGGTTTCAGAAGATGAGCGCATTTTTTGGCATACCAAATCTTCCAAATGATTGTGGGCAACACGGAATGGCTTACTTGTCGAGGAAGAGGAACCGGTGTCGTAGTTTCCCTAATGTTGCCAAGGTCATCTTGAGTAGGAGTGTCTAGATCAAGCCATTGCCAAACCCTAATGAACAGGGAGCACTGAAGGAAAAAATGCATACAACCTACTTATGCAATAAGACTTTAGCATACTAATGCAGATTTTATTTTGGCCTCTCAGGCGCCAAACAAGGTCAAAGTCTTTGTGGGGCTACTCTTTCATAACCGGCTAAACACCGAGCCAACTTACGCCACGAGCATATCATCGACTGAAGTGACTGCCCGAGATTACGTTGTCTACTTATACTTTCTAATGTAACATTGACAGCAAAATGCACTCATATGCTTGTATGCTCTCCAGCGGGTAAGAAAGATGCACACATGCTATGAACATAATCTTCGCAACAGAATATTTCAGCATCACACACATTCCTTGATTGGCAAGAATCATTTGAGCACACACTCTCATTCATTTGCGTGGAACATAATTACATACTTTGGCGCGATGATATAAACACCTAAATAAGCACGCACGTAAAAGAAGCGGACATTAGTTAGGAGCACAAAAGAAACCCAAGATATATTCAGGTGGACTGCACATCAGGAAGAACCAAATGGACTGCACATCGTCAAGAGGGAACCAAATGGACACAGATGAAGCGGACCTCGCCCATATGTCACAAGCTTCATATGTAGGTCTGCTTGGACAACTTGAAACCTGAGATGAGAGCTGAGAATGCGAGGCAAAGAAAGGCGAAGAAGGCCATGCTAATCGAGGCAGCGGACGAGTCGGTGAACACGTTGTCTGAGCCCTCCCGCATGCGGTTTGTGATCGGGATCGCAGCGGACAATGCGGACATCAGAAGGTACGCCGTTACCTGCAAGAGCAAGAGAAACCCATTTTGGTAAGTACGGTTAAGAATTTTGTAGGCATTTAAGTCAACCCAGTTTTACTTCGAGAGGGGGGATGCATAGGACTCCATGATTTTTAATGAATGTGTATCACACTATCATTATCTGTTCCACCACACGACATATGCAGCGAATGCTGATCACCATCACAACATCGCAATTGTGAATATTCATAGTGCATATAAAGTTTAAAATAACGGGCCATGGCAAATAGTGGCATCCTCAAAGCAAGCTAAATCAACACTAGGTTGCTGCTGAATGACATTATAGCCCCTTAAAACCGCTAACTTGTATATAGATGTTGTTTAGTGGGACCCACTAAACACTAAAATGTTGAGTATGTATCTTCAAAAGGATGACGTTTTGTATTCACACTATGTTTCACAAATGTCAAACAACGAACGGTACCATATAGATAAACTAAAATAGATATCCTACTTAATTACTTTCATTCTTTCAATTAAGCTTCAATAAGAGCAACTCTAGCAGACCCTATAAAAGCACGAAATTGCAAAATAACCGTCGGTTTACAGTTTTAGGTGAAAAAACCGTCCAGAATAGAACCCGTAAACCACCCGACCCGTAAAATTTTTAAGAGGCACTGCAAACATCCTGACCGAACTCATGAAAATAAGGATTTCGGAGAGGACCCTAGGACGACCTGTATACGTGAAAGACCATCGGCGGGAGTCCAACTGCCAGCGAAAACTTCATGGCTTGCTCCCGTCCGTCCCCGGCCGCCTGTGCACGCCCCGGCCGCAACGCCGCCCCTTACTGCCACGCCCGCCGGCCGTCCGCCGAGCCCGCCGGCCGTCCGCCGCGCCGGCCTGCGGTTCTCTCCATGAGGAGCTAGCTAGCTAGCTAGCCAACCGAATCGATTCGAATGGATCAGCTAGCTAGCTATAGCTAGCAGCTCAATGAATGCGCGTGTAGCTAGCGAATGGAGGAGTTCGGCCTCCGCCCGCGCTGCCCCGGCGGCCTTGGCCTCCGCCCGCGCGGTGCCGCTGTCTGATGCTGCAGTCGGCACTGCTGCTGGGCCCGGCCCGGTCGCACTCGATGGCGAGCACAAGGAGACGGTCGCGGAGGCAGGACGCGCACACGCCGAGAGAACGAAGGTCGAGATGGGAAGGACGTGAGGAAGAAGATGTTATATTTAGAAAATATTTTTTTTTACTGATTGATTATACGGGTTCTGTTCGGCCGCAGCTAAAATCGACCTTTATAATCCGTTTTCCTCAGCCCGTAAAACATTTATGCGGGTCGTGATTTTGTGGGGTCTGCTAGAGTTGCTCTAAGGCAACATATGCGTGTTGACTTGGTTTTTTTGTTGTTGAGGGGATTGACTTGGTTGTTCTGATCCAGATGTAAGGAATGATATGAAGTGGAAGTGCCATGTGGATGCATTTAGGTCATGTACGAGTACAATAAATTAGCTGAAGAAATGGGCTAGAATTCCAGCACACAACAGCTTGCGCGACTGATAATAATAATCCACCTATCTCTATCTGTACGCTATAACAATTGTCCCTGACGACGTGCTATGCATCACACAGCTTCACATCCACCAAATTGACCACCAACTCAAAACCCTCAATGAGCAATATACTCTACCACGCATCCAGAATTTTCGGGAAACCAAAATTACCAGTATCTTTTGCTTTTCCTATTCCTATTGTTCAAGTAATTTTGCTTATGCTCTGATCCCCTTGGAGACAATGGTGACACTTGTCTGAGACAAATGCCAGAGAGAAGCAACAAGAATTGCCGAGGCAGAATTCACCAGGGCAGATATGCCAAAACGCCTAGGTTGCTTTGCTGACCTGATCCCCGGCGAAGTCGACCAGCAGGCCGACCTTGCTCTGCAGGTCCTGGCCGCCGCTGAGCCGGACGCCGTGTCGCACCAGCTGGAGCGTGGTGTAGATGAACGCCAGCAGCCCCACCGCGACGATGTACCTGACGAGCCAGCCGCCGACACGTACGCACCAAACGTTAGTTGATTACGCTCACACGCCACGCAAGTACGCAACCACCGCCAGCGTGCGGGGGGGTCAATGAAGTGCGCCGGAGTTGGCATGGCGCACCTGTACTCCTCGTAGTGGTCGAACTGCTTCCAGTCGCCGTGCTCGTTGGCGACCATGACGAGGAAGGCGAGCAGGGAGAACGCCCACGCCGCCGCCCGCAGCGCCGACCCGGATTTGTCCAGGAGGTCCTGCCGCCGCCAGCGCCCGACGATCGCGCCCACCGCGCCTCCTCCGCCGGAGCCTTCGGGGGCCCCTCCAGCCGGCGCTCCGGCCTTCTCCACGTCGACGGCGGGGGCGTCGGTCATGGCGTGCGTGCTGGCGGTGGGAACGAACGTACGCGACCGCGAGGCTTCTTGGATTTGGAGTGGAGATATGGAATGGAATCGGTTCAGTTCAGTTGGATCGGTTAATCGACCGGTTTGGTGCCTGCTGGCAAGTTATTATACAGCGAGGCGAGGAGAGCAGTGCGCGCCATTTTGGCCGGCAAAGGATCTTCTGCGCCACCGTATGAGCTAGGTTACATTAAGAAAATGCTACTACTAGACCTGACTAACAGCACCAGCTTATCTTGAGTTTTTTTTTCGAGAATGGCTTACCTTGAGGTTTCAGTCATATGCGCCATACATATACTAGTATAATGTTGGCCTTGAGTTGGCGTGGTCGAAGAGACAAACATCATAATGCGTTGGCTCCAACTTTTTTTTGTCGAGAAGCGTGTCGATATATTAGGATGGAAAGCAAAGGACATTTACATGTACTCCCTCTTTTTTTTTTATAAAAGTTTCAACCTATTCATTGTCAATCATAACAATACAACGAATATCAGAAATAATAAAAATTACATCCAGGTCCGTAGACCACCTAATGACGACTACAAGCACTGAAGTGAGCCGAAGGGAGCCGTCGTCATCACCCCTCCTTCACCAGAATCGAACAAAACTTGTTGTAGTAGACAATCGGGAAGTCGTCGTGCTAAGGTCTCATAGGACCAGCGCAACAGAACAACAGCCGTCGCTGATGAAGAGTGACGTAGATCAATAGGATCCAACCTGAAAAAACACAAACATAGACGAACTACAACCAGATCCAAGCAAATTCACCAAGGATAGATCCGCTGGAGACACACCTCCACACGCCTACCGACGATGCTAGACACACCACCGGAACGGGGGCTAAGCGCAGAGAACCTTATTCCATCTTTAAGGAGCCGCCGCTGTCTCGTCTTCCTGAGCAGGACACAAATCCTAACAAAAGTTGAAGACACATGTAAAAACGGAGCCCTCCAGCCGGCAAGGGTCGGGATCCACCTACATGTACTCCATCCGTCCTTTAAAGAGTGTACTTCCAACTTTATTGAAGAGTTAAATTATCTCAAATTTTAACTGAGTTTGTGCAAAAATATGTTTGTGAAACCAAATAGATATATGATGAAAATATATTTTATCGTGAATCTAATGCTACTAATTATTTGGGAGAAAATATCTTGCCGATGAAATCTAGTTAGTTTCCGCAAAGAAAAAATCTAGTTACTAAGCAAAATATTTGCTATTTTCAGCCATCTCAATCTTAAAACGAATTGATAAAACCCTCATGAGTACCCCTCAAAAGATACATGATAACAAAAGGCTGAAGGCCAATATGTCAGTGTCGACAGAACAATCAGCGGCGTCCTCCTCCGGGGAGGGTCGCCGAGAGCAATGAAACTTATTAGCTGGAACTGTCGGGGTTTGCTCGGGGCCCCGACAGTTAGATCGCTTCTGGACATCCAGAGGCGGAATAATCCGGATGCGTTTTTCCTGTCTGAAACGTATTTGGACGAGACTAAGGCAGAAGAGATAATGAGGAAACTGAGGATGGACCATAGGATTGTGGTACCCTGTCTTGATGGTAGAAGCGGAGGATTACTGTTAGTCTGGAAGAAGGAGGTGAGGATCTACTCCCGGACTAATACGTTTAATTGCATTGATGTTTCGGTGGAAGAAGCAGATGGTAGAGTATGGAGGCTTACGGGTCTGTATGGAGAACCAAGCTGGGATAATAAGAACAAGACATACCAGCTGATCCGAGATCTTCATGCCCACTCTAACTTGCCGTGGGTGGTTATTGGGGACTTTAACGAAATACTACTGTCGTCAGAAAAGGAAGGAGGAGCCCAGCGGCAGCAGTCCAGGCTCAAAGCGTTCCAAGACGCCCTGACAGACTGCTCTTTAGAGGATATTGGATACCATGGTGACAAATTTACCTTCTTTAGAGGAGGGTTGCGAGAAAGATTGGATCGAGCAGTTTCAAATCCGGGATGGATGGAGATGCACCCGTTGTGTGGTCTTGTAAACCTGGATATGGGTAAGTCGGATCACAAACCTATCTGTTTGGATACCGAATATCTGACGGGTGTCGCAGGCCCACGGCGTCGATCAGGAAGGAAATTTGAGGCAAGATGGCTAGAAGAAGAGTTGGTGGAGGAAGTAGTGCGAACGGCGTGGCAAAAGGCAGTCGTCAGGGGGCTTTGTCCCTCGGCTAGCGAGAAACTAGCAGCGGTACATAAAGATCTTCATCAATGGGACAGGAAAATTCTGAAGGGCCCTCGAGCCAGACTGAAAACAGCGTAGCAGGAATTAGAGGCACTGATGAGAGAGCCATATGATGCTGAGGCACGTGTAAAACAGCAGGATTTGACGTTCAAAATTGAAAATCTCTTAGAGCAAGAGGAGATTTACTCGGCCCAATGGGGACATGCAAAGTGGCTTCGTCGCGGTGACCGTAATACCAAATTTTTTCATCAGTTTGCTTCGGCCCGTCGGCGTCGTAACTTGATCAAGAGATTGAAAGATAATAATAATGCATGGGTTGAGGGGAATGATAACCTCAAGCCCCTGATCTTTGATTACTTCCAGAATCTATTTTCCTCGGAGGCAGGGCTGATTGATGAATCTTTACTGAATACAGTAAAACCCGTAGTCACGGGGCAAATGAATGACCTCCTGGTTGCCCCATACACGAGGGAAGAAGTAAAAAAGTGTTGTTTCAAATAGGAGATATGAAAGCACCTGGCCCCGATGGGCTTCATGCCATATTCTTCAAACGTTTTGGCATATCGTTGGAGAGGAATTAACAGATGAAGTGCTACAAGCTATAAATAACAGGAAAATCCCTAATGGATGGAATGACACTAATGTGGTGCTAATACCTAAAGTTGACAGCCCAGAGTTAATCACTATGTTTAGACCCATTAGTTTATGCAATGTGGTGTATAAAATTATCTCAAAAATGTTGGCGAATAGGTTGAAGAAAATCCTGCCTGAGTTGATCTCTCCTACACAGAGTGCTTTTGTACCAGGTAGATTGATCACTGATAATGTGCTTATTGCCTATGAGTGCTTTCATTCCATAAAGAAGAGAACACATGGGTCGAATGGGATTTGTGCAGTTAAACTTGACATGCTAAAAGCATATGACAGAGTAGAGTGGGAATTTTTGAGACAGATGATGATGAGATTGGGGTTTCATGCACAATGGATTGAGCTAATTATGGAGTGTGTCTCTTCTGTTAAATATCATATCAGATTTAATGATACAGAGACATATGAGTTTATACCAACTAGAGGTCTAAGACAGGGAGAAAGAATAAAAGTGGCATGGAACGCACCTTCAATATCCCACCTTTTGTTTGCAGATGACTCTCTAATTCTTATGAGAGCCATGGTGCAAAATGCAAGCACTTTGAAGAGAGTTCTAGATACATATTGTGAGAGCTCGGGATAGCGAGTAAGTACACCTAAATCTAGTGTATTTTTTAGTCCTAATACCAGAGTTAGTGAAAGAAAGGTTGTTTGCGGAGTACTGAATATATTAACTGAAGCGCTGTCTGACAGGTATTTGGGATTACCGACAATTGTGGGTGTTGACAGAAGTGATTCCTTCCAACATCTTGTTGACAGAGTGTGTCAAAGGCTGAAGGGTTGGATGGAAAAATTCCTACCAGTTCAAGGTAAAGAAATCCTTCTCAAAGCGGTAGCTCAGGCAATTCCATCATATGCTATGTTTGTTTTTAAACTACCGAAAGGAATTTGCAAAGCAATCACTGATGAAATATCGAGCTTCTGGTGGGGGGATGGAGAGGAAAAAAGGAAAATGCATTGTTTTGCATGCTGGAAGATGTGTGTATCAAAGAAGAAGGGAGGAATGGGATTCAGAGACCTTCATAGCTTTAACCTTGCTATGTTAGCAAAGCAGTGCTGGCGACTGATCCACAATCCTGACTCTTTGTGTGCACAGGTTTTAGGTGCAAAATACTATCCGGATGGCAATATCCTGTGAGCTGGACCGAAGAAAGGCTCCTCGTTCACATGGCAAAGTATCTTTGCGGGGATACAAACGTTCAAGCGGGGGTGTATTTGGAGGGTGGGTACGGGCTCACAGATCAATATCTGGGAGGACCCATGGATTCCATCAAGCCCGATCAGGAAAGTAATTACCCCTCGAGGGGGAGTTATGTTGTCAAAAGTGCAAGATATAATTGACCCACATACGAGTCAGTGGGATGAGGCACTTATTCAGAGTGTGTTCTCACAAGTTGATGTAAGCAGAATATTACAAATCCCACTCCAAGTTGAAGTTACAGAAGATCTTGTGGCATGGCAATTCACCAAGTCTGGAACATTTTCAGTACGCTCGGCTTATTATGTGGAGTTTGATCACCAGTTCGGTCGGCATTACAGAGAAGTTAATAGTCCAGGAACTGCTCAGCTAAACGGGGTCTGGAAGGAGGTTTGGCGCCTCCGATTACCAGGGAAGATTAAGCACTTTGGTTGGAAAGTGCTTAAAGGAGTATTACTGTGCTACGGTGTGCTAGCGGACAGACATATTCCCTTGATCCCACAATGCCCAATATGCAAGGTTGGCTTGGAAGATATCCAACACTGTTTATTCACATGTGATAGAGCTCGACTTGTGTGGGCATCGCTAGGACTAACAGAGGAGATTGATAATGCTGTTATACAGGACCGGTCCGGCTCTGTTAATTTGGACATATTGATCCGACTACAGAAACTAGTAGGGGATATTTCAATGTCCGAGCTGATTCTTGTTACTATGTGGTATATATGGTGGCAGCGGAGGCAAGTAACGAAAGGGGAGACAGTGTCGACCCCGGAACAGACAGCTATCTCAATACGAGTTCTCGCTACCAACTTTGTTCGAGCAAATACACCAAAAGTGGCCACCCGCAAGAAAGATCAATTGTGGAAAAAACCAGGTAGTGGAGTTATAAAGGTTAATGTTGATGCATCATTTCATGAGGAGAATCTTCGTGGAGCCTGTGGCGTGGTTGCTCGGGATGACCATGGCAAATTCTTGGAAGCAGCAACACAAATTCTACCTCATGTATCAAGCGCAGGATCTGCTGAGATCTTGGCTATCCGCTCCGGACTATACTTAGCAGCTAACATGGGATGCACCAAGATCATCATAGAATCGGACTGTATGCAGGCCTTGGAGGCAATATCTGATCCGACTACGTATATGGGAATTGATGTCCCAGTTGTGATGGAGTGTTCTCTCCTGTCGATGGAGTTTACAAGTGTTAGTTTTGATTTTTGCAACAGAGAGGCTAATATGCTTGCGGATGGTTTTGCGAAGCATTGTCTTAGTAGTAGAATCTTTGAAAGTTGGGAATCTTCCGTCCCTGACTTTGTTCTTCATCATTATGCAAATGACCTTGCTATTATTTGAGGAATAAAGTCTTGACGTTCAAAAAATAAAATAAAATAACCAGAGTGTTTGGTCGTTACCCGCAAAAGAAAAAGAGAGAGTGTTTGGTCGTCTACAAGGTTGTTCGGCTGCAAACGGTCCATGGATACCACTATATACTCCGGTCAGCGCGATCCAACGCCCAACGGCAACCGCCACCAGGTACTACGTATACTCCACAAATTAACGCCCTGCCGTTTCAGGAACTCTAACCCGCAATCGAACGCCCCATGTGATTCCAGCTCCGCGCCGATAACCATTTCCCGTGCAGTATGCCCGATCCACCCCTCCAAGCAAGAACAGCTCAGGAAGCGCCACTAAACCGGGCGGGCGGGGTCTTAATCGGGGTCCAAAACCCAGCCGTGCAAGCCAACTCTTTTCATTTATCCCTTTCTGCTCCAATCAATCAAGGACAGAACCTTCCAACACACCATGCGGCTGCCAATCACCACCCACGCATCCCGTCATTCTGCCAAGACTTGACCTCGGCGGGGTGATTAGCGCCAGCGGCAGGACATAAACTACTCGTGGCAGTAGCTATCGAATTCGCTTTCTGACTCGGCGTCCGTGTAGGACATTTGTTCTGCTGGCGTGCCGCTTTAGCGTACTTGCCGGAAAGCGCAGGCGCCAGTGGCGTGACCGAGTGTCTGATGGAGGGTCGCCTTGACATGACACCGACTGATGAAAGCGTCGAGCGCAATCGCTTAAACCCACTGACACACAACTAACCAGCAGAAATGATCACGCTGGCATTGGACGCTGCGAGAATTCGCCGAATGGAGGGCACACGAGGGATGAGTGATTCCAGATAGGTGCGTTTTTACCTAAGAAAAACAGGAAGCCCTGCTGAAGAAAATAGATTGGCAAGGCAAGAGAGATGATGGGTCCTGTGTTATGTCAAAAAAGGTTAGAAAGATTGGCGCAATGCAGACGCCCTATTTACGATAAAAACACTTTTATTATTTCTTAATGTAGCATGAAAGAGATAAATACAAAATGAGCATACATCCAATCTTTGTATAATTAGAACGCGCATAAACGACATCAATGCACACAAAGTAAATATTAGGCAGCAACAACAAGTCTTACAAGACCGAACATGCCTAAGACAAAGAGGATGAAAGGTCTATCCGAAAACTATATCCCTACCCATGGGGGTAAAGACATCTCTCTCCACAATCATGCAAACACCCTATCTGACAAACAGACTTCTTCAATTCATGTTTGGTAGGTAAAGAACACGAGCGCGTCGATTGAAAAGTTTAATATGTACTTTTGTCTAGATGCCGCCAATTTGTATACCATTGGCATACACATATAGATCTGCACATGTGAGCGCTTGTCATATTTGCATAAGAAACCTTGTATTTGATTAAACAAAACTCACAACAGTTATACTTTGCTAAATACAAGGAGTTGCAACCATAATGTGAATATATAAAAAGACCCAACCATATTCCACTTGTTCCTCGTATTTTCCGAAAAATGAATAGTGAAACATCGAGTGAGCCAAATGTAAAATGAAGCTATGTACGTGAACATATGAAACAATGTGAATTGTGGATTCATATTTAGGAAAAAAAAGAGTTACGCGGATTTTGCCAATAAATTTAAGAGAAGACCATGTTCGTCCAGCCTCCATGAGCAAGTCATGGTATCGTACTTTCGGGGTTGAAAGGGCATCTTGTCCTAAGTATGTTTTGGTGTTAATGACAAATGATTAAAAGGACTATTTTTTCGAACATCTGTGTACAATATTAGTG